>NC_042991.1:11772591-11905091 GCF_901001165.1 Salmo trutta
CCTGACAGGGCTGATGAACTACTGATGAACTACTGATGAACTACTGATGAACTACTGATGAACTACTGATGAATTACTGATGAACTACTGATCAACTACTGATCAATGGTCAATACTGTGGTTTCTCTATTCAATAGGCCTCACAATTACTTAGAGAATGCCACAGACCAAATGCCACTAGTATAAATGCAGAAAAGTTTTAAACGTCAAGCCATTGCAATAGAGACACTATTTATTCACATTGTTAGTGGCTTCCTGTTGGCTTCTTATTGGCGTAATACTACAGCTGACATTTTTGGCTTTTCATTGTGTTCCAAAACAAATAGCATTTCTACGTCGAGCTGTAAGGTCAGCCGAACCATTACAGCATAAGATAATTACTCATTCAAACATAACAGGCAAACACACATCCAACAGTCTGACATTTGGAAAGTGCTGCATTGCATGGCATGGCTGAGGAGTTAGTTGGGCTGCAGATGTGGCTTCAACCAGTGTTTTTTTTCTTCCCCAAACACTTTAGCTGCACTTGACTGAGCTTGCCTGGCGCGATGGAAACATTGGAGTAGTCCCAAAAAGCTCAAAGCCCGCCTTACTAGAATTCTAGGAAGGCTCAATCAAATACTCAAAGAAAACAAATACAATTTGAAAGCCAGATCTGAGATGCAGGCAGCTGAGGTTTAGTTTGCTGTGTGGGCAGAGGATAGAGGATATCACTTTCCCTCCTACATAACGATATGATAAGCTCATGTCACTTCCATCCAGATACAGGGAGGGAGGGAGGGAGAGAGGGAGGGAGAGAGAGAGAGAGAGAGAGAGAGCAGGGGCGGGGGCGGGGGCCACTTCCCCGCAGTGTGTCCTAGAACAGTAGCAGGGAGGGAGGGAGCACTGCTTAATTCATTCAGACTGTCGTCACGAGTGCAGCTCTGCAGATCGGACCCAGCCAAGCCTGAGCTGAGCACTGGCATGGGAAAGGAGGAGAGTGAGTGAGGAAAAGGAGGAGGAAGGAGAAAGAGAGAGAGCGAGAGAGAGATGAGGGAGAGAGAGTGAACAGGAGTAACGTGAGATTGAGAAAATGAGAAAGAAATCAGGGGATGTTCGGGTGCACGGGGGATTAATACCATCGGTGACACATGGTGCGTGGGCACACTGCTCTCTCCCTCTCTGCCACCCTCCCTCCCTCGCTCCTTCCATCCCACCCCCGCTGAGGGAGGGCGTGTGACTTCAGGACAGGCACATGGACAATATATGTAACATACTGTATATAACAGTAGACATAATGAATGCCGGGGCTCCATTGACAGATGGACCGTTGGAGGGATTTTAAGGTGGACCAGGCTATGAGTTCTATTTGAGTTTAATATGAATTATTTTAGGTTCAGTATCTTGGCTCTCTCATTTTCACAAGAATCTGAATTAATTGGGACCATGTGGAGGGTTATATTGGTTAACTTTAAAGTTGATTTAAGTTTATCTGGTCTATTTGAGTTGAATGTAGACTCTTTGAGGCTATGTGAGATGTTTCAAGTGAATGTCCACTAACTTTAATTGGGAAGTGTTGGGTTGTTTAAGTTAAGTGTTGATTCATTGGGTTACTGTATGTCCGGAGGGTTATGTGTGTGTGGGGTGTGTGGGGGGGGGGGGGGCTTGCAGCTAAGGGTCTAAGGTGGGAGAACTCAGCTAGTGAGATCTCATTCCATGGTGTGTGTCTGCTGGGGAGAGGTGTGAGGAAGAGAGAGGATCCGATTGTGTAAGTGTGTGTCTGAATGTGTCAGGGAAAGTGTGTGTGTGGGATTGTACTTTTAGATGCAGATAGCATCATCCACGAGAGAGAGAGAGAGAGAGAGAGAGAGAGAGCTTCTGTAAATTGCTCTGGATAAGAGTGTCTACTAAAATGTAAGACAGATAGAGAAAAAGAAGTAGGACAGCAACGCAGACAAGAGGTGTTTTCTTCAACAACTCTACTCTTAGAAGGTGTGTCATGCCTCCCTGAGCTCCAGGGTATAATTACTCCCCAGTGTCAGTGTGTACTCGCGCTGTGAAAAAAAATTACATGTTGATTCAACATTAAAATTGTTAGGCAACCAGTTGCAATAGGATTGTGAATTTGCTCAACAAAATGTTCATAGTTTGAACAAACTCACAATCCTGTTGCAGCTGGTTGCCTTACAATTGTACGATGAATTAACATATTTTTTTACAGTGTGTGTGTGTGCATGTGTGTGTGTAACCCAGCAGTGTAAAAGGAGTTGAGAGGAAATAAACACAAAGGTCAGAGGTCAAGGGAGTGGGAGGACAGTTTGTCTCCTTTCTGACCAGCCTTTACGAGCTTTAACCTACTGCCTAAATCCCTGTGAGTGGGCTAATTATAATAATGTTCGCTCTGTAAAATGGTCTGTATTATAGGGTGTCAAGAAGGTTGAATTCATGCATATAGTTGTATTAGAGGGCTGGGGATGCTGCATCTAGTTGTATTAGAGGCCCGGGGATGCTTCATCTAGTTGTATTAGAGGGCCGGGGATGCTGCATATAGTTGTATTAGAGGGCAGGGGATGCTTCATATAGTTGTATTAGAGGGCCGGGGATGCTGCAACTAGTTGTATTAGAGGGCCGGGGATGCTGCATATAGTTGTATTAGAGGGCCGGGGATGCTGCATATAGTTGTATTAGAGGGCCGGGGATGCTGCATATAGTTGTATTAGAGGGCCGGGGATGCTGCATATAGTTGTATTAGAGGGCCGGGGATGCTGCATATAGTTGTATTAGAGGGCCGGGGATGCTGCATATAGTTGTATTAGAGGGCTGGGGATGCTGCATCTAGTTGTATTAGAGGGCTGGGGATGCTGCATCTAGTTGTATTAGAGGGCAGGGGATGCTGCATCTAGTTGTATTAGAGGGCTGGGGATGCTGCATATAGTTGTATTAGAGGGCAGGGGATGCTGCATATAGTTGTATTAGAGGGCTGGGGATGCTGCATCTAGTTTTATTAGAGGGCTGGGGATGCTGCATCTAGTTGTGTTAGTGCTGGGGTTGCTGCATCTAGTTGTATTAGAGGGCTGGGGATGCTGCATCTAGTTGTATTAGAGGGCAGGGGATGCTGCATATAGTTGTATTAGAGGGCTGGGGATGCTGCATCTAGTTTTATTAGAGGGCTGGGGATGCTGCATCTAGTTGTGTTAGTGCTGGGGTTGCTGCATATAGTTGTATTAGAGGGCCGGGGATGCTGCATATAGTTATATTAGAGGGCCGGGGATGCTGCATCTAGTTGTATTAGAGGCCCGGGGATGCTGCATCTAGTTGTATTAGAGGGCCGGGGATGCTGCATCTAGTTGTATTAGAGGGCCGGGGATGCTGCATATAGTTGTATTAGAGGGCCGGGGATGCTGCATATAGTAGTATTAGAGGGCCGGGGATGCTGCATCTAGTTGTATTAGAGGCCCGGGGATGCTGCATCTAGTTGTATTAGAGGGCCGGGGATGCTGCATATAGTAGTATTAGAGGGCCGGGGATGCTGCATCTAGTTGTATTAGAGGCCCGGGGATGCTGCATATAGTAGTATTAGAGGGCCGGGGATGCTGCATCTAGTTGTATTAGAGGCCCGGGGATGCTGCATCTAGTTGTATTAGAGGGCCGGGGATGCTGCATATAGTAGTATTAGAGGGCTGTCGCAATGTGCTGCCAAGGCCCACTCAAATGATATCATGTTCCCGACTAGCTGTATTCTCCGATCCTCTCAGCCGCCCGCTAGCATGTCTGCTTGCTCGGGGACCGGTAGAAGTCCCAACTCAATATCCCGCCAGCGCGTCAGGGCGAGCCCCAAACCCATTAGCTACTTTAGCTGGGCGCTGAGTGGGTGGGAGAGGGAGAGAGCGTACCCCAATCTCTCTCACAAACAGGATGAAATGCAGAGAGAAATGCACCATTCCAAACCCTTCCATGGTGAAGTACTTTACTGTTTCCCTCTATCGGGGGAGAGAGACAGAGGAATCGAAAATGTGGCGTTTATAAGTAAATGGCATTTATTTAACCATAAAGATATTTTTGCATGATGCGAATATACATGCATGTGTCTGAGAGCCTATTCTGTTTAGACATACATTCCCCTGTGTTCCCTCCTGTTCTGGGAAGAGCATTTGAACTGGACTGTAAAGGGAAATACCTAGCCTTCATCTGAAATGTGTCTTCCTTCAGAGAGGTGAGGGGGGCTGCCTTAATCGACATCCACGGCACACAGGGAACAGTGGTTTAACTGCCTTGCTCAGGGGCAGAACGACAGATCTTTACCTCGTCATCTCGGGGATTCGATCCAGCAACCTTTCGGTTACTGGCCCAACGCTCTAACCACTAGGCTACCGACCGGCCCCTTAATAGAAGGAGTCTACTTGGTTTTATCTCAAAGGAGAACTGTTAGAAGAAATGTACATTACCAACCGCTTAATTAAATGCACATCCCCTAACCGACTTTACATGAGCTCGTGAGAGTCTTACATCTACTCTGAATACACAGTAAATAATACACTAATAATACACACTGAATACACTAAGTAAATAAAACAAGAAGAACACAAGAATAGCCTAAGGTGAATTTGAATGATATCGCAAAAAAAGAACACAGACATAATACCTTTAACATGCATAGAAGGCCTTGTTCCATCGAGTCATTGAATCACACAGTTAATTAAGCAATAAGGCTCGAGGTGGTGTGGTATATGACCAATATACAGTACCACGGCTATGGGCTGTTCTTACGCACAACACAATGTGGAGTGTCTGGACAAAGCCCTTAGCCGTGTGTATATATATATATATATATATAAAAAACCTCCGAGGAGCATTATTTCTATTATAAACTGGTTACCAATGTAATTAGAGCAGTAAAATAGTATACCTGCGGTATACTGTCTGATATACCACGGCTGTCAGCAAATCAGCATTAAGAGCTCGAACCACCCAGTATATTAGATGAAATAAAGCCTTGGAGGAGATAGGATCGAGCACACAGACAGACAGCGATAAGATCAGTGTAGCAGAGATGAGTGAAGCCCACCTAACCTAACAGGCAGCCTATGGCAACACTGTAACAGTATGGCTGGTACAATACACACATCAAGTCTAATTGGAAACTCCCCCATTGGCATGGTTCTGCATGTCATTGTGTATCAGACAGATCAATGATCAGTCTCTGAGCGTAAATACGTCAGTGAATGGACAGTGGAAAGGAGGAGTCTTTGATGGTGAAGAAGAGATGAAGAATGGCTAGGGCCAGATGCTTCGATTGGACTATAAGCTCATATCTATCGAGACACTTGAACAATCTTTTTCTACGGTAAGGTTATGGACAAAGTGAGCTGTGTTGAGGACCTGATACAGTCGAAAAAGTCATATGCATCAAATTAGAGCCAACCATACACCTCGAGTGCAAACATGATCTCATTTCAGCCCATGACAGAGCACAGCAAGCACAGCAGCAGGACATTAGGGTAGGAAGAGAATCCTCCTGTGTGTATATCAGGTTGACAGATGAGGCGACACCAAGTCACAGTCGGTCCAGAGAGGTTCTCTGAGAGGAAGTGGCTGGTTTTACACCATTAGCTAACCTTAGGACTCAATAAGTCCCATTCACCATGATGAATCACTGCTGAACTACAGTCCAGACAATCCTCAGGGGCCAAATGTCAGTTGTTCTCCATGGAGTTCTGGTTCACATGAAAGACAAGCCATTTGATTGAGAGGACTGTTTCAGTTTCTGCGTCTCGAACTGACAAGAGGGAACATAATATGGAACGCAGAGATTGTGGAAACTTCACAAAACTTCTAGGGGAAAAAAACAGTGAATTAAAAATCGCTGAATATCTAAATGATGATAAAAAGGGAAATTAAACTATGATAGAATATTTTTTACAGAGGGCGAAGACGCCATTAATTTGCATTGAGGACGGAGCAATAATCAGTGGGGGTTTGTTCAAATGAATAATTATTTAATGGATAATTATAAGATGCGTTCAACTTATTTTCCGTTGGCACCATAACCATAATTACATCAGGTCATTATCATAACCATAATTAATTAGCCAGTAGGACTTGGGGAGGGTGTGTGTGTGTGTGTGTGTGTGTGTGTGTGTGTGTGTGTGTGTAGTGTCCAAGGAAGGGAACATGAGCGATTGCCTGGGATTTTGGAGGCAGGCTTTGGGAGTATGGGTGTCTCAGCCTCCTTACTAATTTGCAAAGTATGAAGAAGTGAAGAAAAAAAAAGTCTGAATAGTAGGACATAAAGCAATAGAGAAAGAGAGAGAAGGTATCAGAGGGAGGGTGTGTATTCATGTGTGTGAGGGAGGAAGAGAGGGAAGGGGTCAAAACAGAGAGTGTTGGAGAGAGAGAGAGAGAGAGAGAGAGAGAGAGAGAGAGAGAGAGAGAGAGAGAGACAGGATGTCACATCTAGTGTGATTTCTGTTACTTCATTAACACTGAATCTCTCCCTCTTCCCACCTCTCCTCTCATGCTCTGGTAAACTGAAGAACTGAGCTGTTTCCACAAAGACAAACACCTCAGCCAAGGGGACAGAGATAGGAGAAGAGGAGAGGAAAGAGAGGGAGGCCAAACAGGCGAACAACTAAGAATAACCGGATAATTAAGCAGCAAAACAGCTCTGACTATTGATTTGCTGTCCCTAGCCAGAACAGAGGGCAGTAGGAAGGGTAGAAGGAGAGAAAAGAGGAGGAGAAGGTGGAGGGGAGGAGGATGGTTTCTAATGAGAATCCAGACGATTTAGGCCTGTGTCACACGAAGCAATGTGAACACAATTTCTGCTGCAGATCCAAGTTGCAAGTGACATCATCTGAAGCAACTTTGCTGCTACTCTAACAACACGCAACATCCAGTCCTTTCATACATCACATCATGGTTTGATCAATTACTGTAACAGCATCAATATAGACAAAATGCTGGCTGTACAATGAAGCTAATTCTAAACACTGCCATGTTGAAAGGCAATGGCTTTCACTTCTTCAATGCAGTTCTTCAAAATAAAAGTCACAAGTTGCATTTCCTCAGCGTAATTAAGTGAAGGAAATGCTGAACTCAAGTGTCCCAAGAGTCATTATGTGTAAAAGTGTAAACAAACGGGACCTACATTTATATTGACCCAGCACCATGAAACAGTACATTCAGCACCATACCTTTACTCAATGTAAAACTCCTTTAGTCTATTCTATTCTATTCCAGACTATTATATTCTTTTATATTCCAAACTATTCTATTCTATTCTATTCCAGACTATTCTATTATTTTATATTCCAAACTATTCAATTATATTCTATTCCAGACTATTATATTCTTTTATATTCCAAACTATTCTATTCTATTCTATTCCAGACTATTCTATTATTTTATATTCCAAACTATTCAATTCTATTCTATTCCAGACTATTCTATTATTTATATTCCAAACTATTCAATTATATTCTATTCCAGACTATTCTATTATTTTATATTCCAAACTATTCAATTCTATTCTATTCCAGACTTTTCTATTATTTTATATTCCAAACTATTCAATTCTATTCTATTCCAGACTATTCTATTATTTTATATTCCAAACTATTCTATTCTATTCCAGACTATTCTATTATTTTATATTCCAAACTATTCTATTCTATTCTATTCCAGTCTATTCTATTATTTTATATTCCAAACTATTCTATTCTATTCCAGACTATTCTATTCTTTTATATTCCAAACTATTCTATTCCAAACTATTCTATTCTATTCCAACTATTCTATTCCAACTATTATATTCTATCCTATTATATTATATTCCAACTATTCTATTATATTCCAGCTATTCTATTCTATTCCAAACTATTCTATTCTATTCCATTCCAAACTATTCTATTCCAAACTATTCTATTCTATTCCAGACCACTCTATTATATTCTATTCCAGACTATTCTATTCCAAACAATTCTATTCCAGACTATTCTATTCTATTCCAAACTATTTTATTCTATTTTAGACCACTCTATTATATTCTATTCCAGACTATTCTATTCCAGACTATTCTATTCCAAACTATTATATTCCAGAATCTTCCATTTTATTCATTTATTAAATAAAAAGAGACGTTATTTCCTTAATAAAGTAATACCACATGCACAGCCAAGCCCTACCATCGGCTACCCCTCCTCCTATCCTCCCTTTCTCCTGTGCTTTCCCTCCAAGGCCTTGGTGTGAATGTGTAATTAACATCATGCTGTTGAATGTTAAACAGGCTAACCTGGTAAAAACACATCCAGACTAGTATCTCCCTAGCTGTCGGCCTTACATAACGACAACACACACTGAGAGAATGAGAGAATAGAGTGGGCTATAGTATTCAATATTTGTGCTAAACCTACATGAAGGATGTGACATGCTGCCATGGTGAAAATGGCTTGTCAGGTATACTGTATCAGACAGACAGTACACACACACACACACACACACGCAGACAGACAGACACGGACAAACACACACTCTCTCTGCTTGGGTATCAGCCCCATCTGGTCCTTCGTCACAAGGACCAGCACTCTCCATGCACAGCACAATACAAAGAGACCAAGAAGTTGACATTTCTACAGAAAGGGCTCAACTGATCAACACTCTCTCATTGCAGTGCCGTGGAATTGAAGATCTGTCAATCATCATCACATTTCCTCCCACTGAGACGGAGCTAAACCACTGAAAAAAATGAACTAACACCCTCTTATATGCAAACAGACATCAGCCTGTTTGTTTCACTCATCAATCCCTGGAAGAAATGATCTCAGTTCATCATCGTAACGACTTCTTAATGTCTGTGACAATGCCACTCCGCTGGCAGACAGTGTTAGCTCTTATTTCCACTGCAAGCCTCTCAGGGGAGTAGGGTTGCAAAAATCCTGAAACTTTCCCGGAATCAGGAAGGAATAAGCAGGAAATCCAGAATCATCCAATCGGGATTTATGGAAAACCTGTACATTTTGGGGAAGTTACTCTGCCGGACCAGGGAGAAAGAGAGGGATAGACGGAGGGAGAGGAGAAAGAGGGATCGCCACATACATCACAGATGATTCTGCTCTCTTCTGCCAAGCTGGATAGAGGTATAGAAGGATAGAGACAAGAGACTCACCGTGTCCGCCCCGTAGCAGAGCAGGGCCAGCGGAGCGGTAAATGGAGGCGGAGGGAGTGTTAGGAGGGTGGTGCCTAGCACCCTGGGTGTGGTGGTGGGGGTCAGGACCAGGGTGGGGTTGTGAGAGGGGGGCGGGAGGCAGGGGTACCCCTTCCCCTGGGGTGGCTGATAGGACCTGGAGGTCAGGGGACGAGGAGCCCCAGGCGGACCCCACCACCACCCAGCCCGTGGCCAGGACCAGGGCACTCATCCAGGGGTAGGACCCCCAGCTCCAGCTCTGAGGCATCCCAACGAGGAGCATGGTCCACTCAACCAAGCACAACGCCCCCTGTGGTCTGTAGAAAGTAGTGCAGGTAACAAGGGTAATCTCAGGTAATCTCTCTCAGAATAAGAAGTAACAACCTTCGGGCAGTATTGAAGACCCCATTGTAACAAAAGCAGAAATCTACACGATAAAGTAATGATCTCCTGAGTGTAAAATCCAGATCGCCTACAAACAAAGTGTGGCTCGGTTTTCTCTATGCTTTCCTTCCTTATCTCCTTTCCTCGTCTCCTTCCTCCTGGTATGAATGGATCCTATGTAGCTCACAGCAGCTCGTTGTTATTCTGTTAGTATCTCAATCCAAGGCGTTTTTAGGTCTCTTCTCGGCAGCTCCTTTGATGCCCATAGGCGAGAGTGTGTGAGAGTGTGTGTCGCTAGCGAGCGTGGGAGAGTGTGTGAGAGTGTGTGTGTCGTTAGCGAGTGTGTGAGTGAGTGAGTGTGTGTCGCTAGAGAGTGTGTGAGAGTGTGTCGTCTTCACCTGGAGCGTATCCCCTTGTGCCCCGTCACCAAGAGGTGCTCAGAGTGTGTGTGACCAGACGGGAACAACCTGCGCCACTGGCTCTCCGCTCTGCTCTCTCTGCTATACACTCTGAGCTGCTACTCTGCTCCAGCAAGTAGAGAGAGAGAGAGAGAGGAGAGAGAGAGAGAGAGAGAGCTCCACACACTCTCGGCTCTCCCACTATCTGTTTACTGCTCAGCAGCGCAGGCTGCCTGGCTTCTCTCCCTCACTGCTATCACGATCTCTCGGTCAGTGTTCTGCACTAGCTACAGACTACAGTGTTTTCTCTGCATGCGTATCCTTTTTCTCTTTCCTCATTCAGTGGATCCTTTCTCTCTTTCCAACAACACCTCTTCTTTTCTTTTCTTCCCAGAGAATAGAGAAGTGTAGCGGTCTGGGTTGTTAACCCTTGGAACCCAAACTGATAGCTCTTAGTATTACTCCACAGGAAAAACCGAGCGAGACGCACAGAGAGAGAGAGAGAGAGTATGAGAAAATGAGAGCTTTTAAGAGAGAGTGAGAGAAGGAGGGTAGGAGAGAGCTGCTGATAAAGAGTGGGAGGGAGAGAGAGCAATGGAGAACGAGAGGGAGGATGAGATCGAAAGGGGCTCAGGTGAAACTAAGCGAAGATGATGGGACAGAGAGAGGGGAAAAGGGGGAGAACTCAGAAGTGGGCCAGCCTATGCAAATGACCTCCCAGCACAGAGCAAATCAGGGAGGCCCGGCAAACACTGCAGAGGAGTGAGATGCCTTTAGTCATGGGGAGGAAAGATGGAGGGAGGCAGGGAGAGCAGGATGGAGAGAGGGACCAGGATAGAGGGAGAGAGGAAGAAAGGATGCGAGGGAGAGGATGAGAGTGAGGACAGTAGAAAGAGGATGGGAAGGAGAAAGAGAGGACGGAATGGAGAGAGACAAATAAAATGGGGGTATTTCTATCGCTGGAATCACATTTCCAGACGCAGGTTGTGTGCCTCTCTGTGAAGGCACGTGACCTCCTCTCTCTGTGTGGTTTGATGGTTCTAAAAGCCTATTGAAGCAGAGCTAAAACTGCCTGCATCATACACACTTCCAGAGATTTGGTGAATTTCAAACAGAGTGAGAGAGAGCGAAAGCGAGAAGAGAGAGAGCAGAGAGAGGAGCGAGACAAAGAGAGAGAGAGAGAGAGAGAGAGAGAGAGAGAGAGAGAGAGAGAGAGAGAGAAAGAGCTCCTCTTCTCTCAAACACAAATGACCAGAACAAAAGCCTGTAGTCCCTTTTCTGTCATTCAAAATGCTTCTGAAGGGAAGCAAAGTGAGTTTGATTAAAAAGCTAAAAGCTCTCATACACTGTAACAGAGTGCCATTCAATATCGAACCAAAAAACACAACTTCAAGCACAACAACAAAAAAGTTTTGAATGACTGTGCCTCATCAAGGCCATCAACAATCTTGATCTTGCCATCTGAATCCAAACAAAAGTATACGATCCAAGCGATATTTTGTAGCCTACACCGATATATAGAATAACCTTTAGAACATACAATGTTACTGACTATAGAGGATATATAGCCTTGACAATTAGCAGAGTCAAACGTCATTCTTTAATTCATTATAATATGCGGGCACTTCTGATTTTATGATGTATTATTTATGATTCATTCCAGCTTTGAAAACACTAGGGATATCTATACATTCCGGCATGCTTTCGGTCTCTCTTGTTCTATTCAAAGGCTGTTCATCAGAATCACCCATTCTGTTGCTCTTGATGATGTTGTTTTTTTAAAGCAGTGCATTTTCTGTGCGTAAAGTACACTCCTGTGAACAGACAACACAAGTAGACCTAATCTTATCAAAGTCGGAGTGGAGAGAATGGATGAATGAAATCCTCAGTGCAACAGAAGTCGACGCAGTGTTCCGATGTCTAAATATACAGTGCTCCAGAAGTCTGTTGGCAAGCCAAAGCTGCATGCGTGGGTTAACTGTCTGCGTTAATGGAGAAGGTTCTAGCACACACAGGAATTCACACAGACAACACACACACACAATACCCATAGCATAGACAGCACACACACACACACATGCTGCACTAAAGAGGTGCCATGTCTACAGGAATGAAGATAAACCTTTTCGTTTTCCACACGTCCTCTGTAGCTAAGTCTCCATATGTAGGTAGGAACTTACACTGTCAATTTATTAACACATCCGCCACAAATATAAAACACACCCTGTGGCCTGCACCCAATAAAAAAAAAACGGTTTCCTGTTTGTATGACACCTCTTAATAGGCTCAATCTGCACAGCATCTTTATTAGCGGCAGACAGTAAATTACATGTGTTATAAGTTGCATTCCATAGAGCGTAATTAAGATGACTAAACGATGTGAGACTGGAGGTGTGATAAGAAATGTCTCCTGTCTGACGAGCAGGTTGCTGTTGCGGTCCAAGTATCAGTCTGAAGGATCTGACGAGCAGATTTGACCAGGGAGAGTGAGAAACAGAATCTCACCATTGATCTGCTGTCAGTGTCAACAGACGCTTTTCGGGGGGAGATAAGCGGACTCTCTCCCCCCCCCCCTCCTAGAACTGGAGAGGAAAGAGAAGTCTCAAAGCGGGGATTGTTTCTCTCCGTCTCTATCTTGCTCTCTCTTGTTTGTCTTTTTGACTCTCTCTTTTTCTCCAAAGTGTTTTAAGAAGGAGGCGAGGAGAGGAATCAAGGAAATCAGTCTCACCCTCACCCTCTGCTGCAGTAACTCAACCAGAAAAACTGTCTCTAAATCAGATCCTGTCATTTCACTGTGCATCTTAGTTTATCTACCCACCTGTTCTTAAAAACCTCTGGGAATCGTACCTCACTCTAGACTGGTTCCTTTGTAGCTCGTAATGAAGCAAATGACCTGAAATGACCTCTACATTAAAGCCAGTTCTCTCTACATAGGGTTGCAAAACTTTCCCAGAATTCCCAGGTTTTTACAACCTAATATCCAGGTGCTTCTCCCCTTCCTTTCATTTTCATTTGACCTTATGCTTGAATGATAAACACCATATGTAACTACTGCTACAGCTAAGGCGCTAACTTGCTACGTGATAGTATGTTCCAGTACTAGAACCTTAGTTTTCTCTCAATGTAAATGCTCTGCGTCTTCTCTGAGTCTTTCCTACCCTCTCATGCATTTTATTACATCTATTTCCCAAAGCCCTCAAGGCCTAACGGTTTGTAATGAGGTGCGCTACTTATCTATACGTCTTTCCCCCCATATTACTTCGTCCAAAATGGCACCCTATTGCCTACACACTGCACTACATTTGACCAGGGCCCATAGGGTGTACTATAGAGTGTACTATTTTAGGATATAGTGTGCCATTTGGGACACAGACTAGGAATAGCACAATTGGCATATTACTGGTGAGGAATAGGAATAGGGTTTCAGTGACATAGAAAGAAAGGCTGAACATTGATCAGGGTTGAATGACATCAAGGGAAAAGTGTTTGGTGGCAGTTTAGAGAGGTGTGTTATGTGTTCTATTCATTGGAAGATAAAGAGGGATCATAGACTGATGCTTGATTCCACTATAAAATAACACATCAGACCTTTCTGATCCCAAGAGAACTTCTATCTCTGGTTTTCCTTAAACGAAACCATTCAACCGTAGCTCTCTCTCTCTCTCTCTCTCTCTCTCTCTCAATCTCTCTCTCTCCTCCTCCCCCCCAGCTGAGTCTGTGAGTGGAGAGAGATAAAGTGCCATAAAGACAGAAATAGTGATTCTCTCTGTCTATCGCTGCTGCAGAAGACGGGGGAGGAGAGCCGAGGCGGCAGAGCAGAGCGATCAACAATCAAATCAGAACATCGCATCAGGGTGCCAAGGCTGGCTTTCAACTGGGAATCAGACATTTGAATCCTGCTGTGTAACTCTTCTGCATGCCAGTCACGCCGTGCACAAACACACACACACACACACACACACAGATGGACACACAGACACATACATACACACCCTTGCTACAGCCTCTACCACAGCAGATTCGCATGCATCCTGCTACTGACACAGCGACTCGCTCAGAACTCAATCTCATATCGCCTGTGCTTTGACTTATCCAATAAGCATCTAACTTTAGACAGGCCTTGTGGTGAATTGGTAATTAACACTCGTCAGGATCATAGTTAATTAGAGTTTTACATTTTGATTTCTCTGAGGTGACTGTGTGACAGATGACGTATCTGAATCTATATGTGTGTGTGTGTGTGTGTGTGTGTGTGTGTGTGTGTGTGTGTGCGTGTGTGTGCGCCTGTGTGTGCGTGTGTGTGTGCGCCTGTGTGTGTGTGTGTGCGCGTGCGCGTGCAAGCGGAGGCAGAGTTGAGGCAATCCGAGTGCTGCACGCGGGTCTTAAATGCCAGAGAACAGAAGAGGGTGCAGGGGGAGTTACGGTCCTGTCCGTCTACGTGGCAGGGTGGTTATTGTAACGGAGATATGTTGACATCAGTGAGTGAATGGTGATTGAGAGCTAGGATCTTTTATTTAAAAAAATGTTTTTATCCATAGACACCTTTAAAAGTAGAGGTATATTCTGCTGCTACCACTGTCTCTGATAGACAAAGCGATATAATTGTATCAACAAAAATAAAACGTTAAAATTGTGATGCTGAACATATCCCACCATTGTTTTTGATAGTAAAGGGTTGAAATGGAATACATATGAGGAGGAAAAGAATACCCATTTGACTTTGAAGGAAAACCCAGTTCCCTTTGATACCAAGGTTCATTTCGTTTTCTCTATTTCCATTGGGGCATTAAGAGAAAAATAACAAGCCATTTGAGAGTGATAATTCAATATTAAAACCTCTCACACACAAACGGCATAAACTTCTCCTTGTTTGAAGTGGATGCTTTTAAAGAGAGATTTAGAAGAAGGGTAAAAACGTTCTGGGGCATGTGGAGCTGTAGAAGTAAGACACAGGAGAGGAACGAGCGACGCATACATCCCAAGACGAGAAAGCACCACAACAACAATATCGACAGCAGAACGGTAAACAGCGCTTGAAGCCTTCTTTAAAGTCAGCTTCAAGGCGTGTATGTGTATGTGTGTGTGTGTGTATATATGTGTATGTGTGTGCGTGTGCATGTATGTGTGTGTGTGTGTGTATGTGTGTGTGTGTGTGTGTGTGTGTGTGTGTGTGTGTGTGTGTGTGTGTGTGTGTGTGTGTGTGTGTGTGTGTGTGTGTGTGTGTGCGCGCGCGTGCTTCCGCACGCATGTGTGTTCAATAGCGTTGTTGTTTTATCTGCCACACTCCACACTCCACCGGTGCTACTGTTAATCCTCAGCTCTCAGCTCCTGGGCTCTGAGGCAGTCAACGTTACACTTCTAACACAGCCATCACACTCTTTAATGTGACACACAAAGACACAGACAGACTGGGGAACAGACTGTCAAACTATCCTCCTCTCACCTAAACCTGTCCATAAAACACAGTGGAGAGAAGTCATGAAACTACTGGAGGACTCATGATTGATGGCGGATCAGCCCCTAAAAGAACCATAACAGAATCCCATTTTTCATGTGTAGCAGAGGTTCAGTGAAAAGCATTGTAGTTCCCAGAGCTAATGTCTAGACTTTATCTCAGATGGCTAACACAAGTCTTGAGTTTAACAGAATCTGGGTCCGGGTTCCAAAAACATCTTAAGGCTAACTTCATCATTTGAACCTTGGTAGGAGCATCATTAGCTCTCCGAGCTGTTTCCCAAAACAATCGTTACTAAAAATCGCACTTGAAAACGCTCATTATTTACCGCCTGCCTCAGACCACTCGTAGAAAAGCTAAGTGAGTCGTTAGATTCTTTTTTTCCACCTACCACGTCACTTATACACAATACAGCTCCACTAAACATTCACTTAACGATGCCACATTTGACACTGGCAAACAAGAAAAGAGACCAGGGTGAATTTAACCAGGGTGAAGTTAACATTTGGAGAACTTCATATTGATAGAAGCATTTCACTGGATATTTCAAGCGGACTGATTTGTAGGCTGTTAATAGAGTAGACTCGAGATGTTTATCTGTCCGCCGATAAGTAAACAACAAAGTTGACTAGAAATACAAAGTTGCCGATGTCTTTGCAATTGTTACAAACAAGCAAAGGATGAAAAGATGCTTCAGGTGAAAAGCAAGATAACTGCCTTAAAATATACAGTTGAAGTCGGAGGTTTGCATACACTTAGGTTGGAGTAATAAAAACTCATTTTTCAAGCACATATTTGTTGTTAACAAACTATAGTTTTGGCAAATCGGTTAGGTCATCTACTTTGTGAATGACACAAGTAATTTTTCCAACAATTGTGTACAGAAAGCTTATTTCACTTACAGTTGAAGTCGGAAGTTTACATACACATTAGCTAAATACATTTAAACTCAGTTTTTCACAATTCCTGACACTTAATTCAAGTAAAAATTCCCTGTCTTAGGTCAGTTAGGATCACCACTTTATTTTAAGAATGTGAAATGTCAGAATAATAGTAGAGAGAATGATTTATTTCAGTTGTTACTTATTTCATCACATTCCCAGTGGATCAGAAGTTTACATACACTCAATTAGTATTTTGTAGCATTGCCTTTAAATTGTTTAACTTGGGTCAAACGTTTCGGGTAGCCTTCCACAAGCTTCCCACAATAAGTTGGGTCAACCTTGGCCCATTCCTCCTGACAGAGCTGGTGTAACTGAGTCAGGTTAGTAAGGCCTCCTTGCTCGCACACGCTTTTTTCAGTTCTGACCACAAATTGTCTATAGGATTGAGGTCAAGGCTTTGTGATGGCCACTCCAATACCTTGACTTTGGTGTCCTTAAGCCATTTTGCCACAACTTTGGAAGTATGCTTGGGGTCATTGTCCATTTGGAAGACTCATTTGCGACCAAACTTTAACTTCCTGACTGATGTCTTGAGATGTTGCTTCAATATATCCACATAATTTTTCTGCCTCATGATGCCATCCATTTTGTGAAGTGCACCAGTCCCTCCTGCAGCAAAGCACCCCCATAACATGATGCTGCCACCCCCGTGCTTCACGGTTGGGATGGTGTTCTTTGGCTTGCAAGCCTCCCTTTTTTCCTCCAAACATAACGATGGTCATTATGGCCAAACAGTTCTATTTTTGTTTCATCAAACCAGAAAAAGTACGATATTTTTCCCCATGTGCAGTTGCAAACCGTAGTCTGGCTTTTTTATGGTGGTTTTGGAGCAGCGGCTTCTTCCTTACTGAGCGGCCTTCAGGCTATGTCGATATAGGACTCGTTTTACTGTGGATATAGACACTTTTGTATCTGTTTCCTCCAGCATCTTTACAAGGTCCTTTGCGGTTGTTCTGGGATTGAGTTGCACTTTTCACACCAAAGTACATTCATCTCTAGGAGACAGAACGCATCTCCTTCCTGGGCGTTATGACGGCTGTGTGGTCCCATGGTGTTTATGCTTGCGTACTATTGTTTGTACAGATGAACGTGGTACTTGTGGATGTCTACAACTTTTTTCTGAGGTCTTGGCTGATTTCTTTTGATTCAAGCAAAGAGGCACTGAGTTTGAAAGTAGGCCTTGAAATACATCCACAGGTACTTGAATTCACCTACATACAGTAAAGGCTAATTAGGTCTATTTAAAGGCCTATTTCAATGATATTGAAATCAATTTCCTGTACATTCAATGTAATTTTGTGCCAAATCTTGATTTAGCTCATTATTATAGGGTAAGCAATATAATAAGCCGCCTCAATATTTGCAGCCATAGGTGATAATATCTCTCTTGGATATGATCCATCGTCAACATTGTGGAATAATTATAATGTTAAGGTCAAATTTGAATGGAGAAAGCTGATCTGAGATCAGCACTGCCTTTCCTTCAATCTTATCAGTATGGACATAGGCCAGAACGAAGCACTGAGCGAATGTTCTCTCTGCATGGTGTTTTGGGAAACACGTTACTGTCACGCCCTGACCTTGGATATCCTTTATTCTCTATTTTGGTTAGGTCGCGGTGTGACTAGGGTGGGCATTCTAGTTTATTTATTTTTATGTTGGCCTGGTATGGTTCCCAATCAGAGGCAGCTGTTTATTGTTGTCTCTGATTGGGGATCATATTTAGGCAGCCATTTCCCCACTGTGTTTTGTGGGATCTTGTTTGTGTATAGTTGCCTTGAGCACTGCATAGCTTCACGTTCCTTTTGTTCTTTATTGTTTTTTTGTGCCGGTTAGCGTAATAAAGATGATGAACCTAAACCACGCTGCGCCTTGGTCCGCTCATTTTGAAGACCGTGACAGTTACATCTTCGGTAGTTGTAGGAAAGATGTATTATTAAAACCCTTTCCTCTAGTGGTCTCATGGGTGGAATGCTATTCATATTTTTCATAATTAATAAATACTACTTTAGAAAAACAAGTGTTTCTATGTCAAATAGTTTTGTTATTTTCAGTCTTCTGTGATGGATATAAAGTGCATTATTAGGATGCAAACTCAACATTGAATAAATTACATTTTTTTAAGCCCATAACCATGTGTGTGAGGTGTATACTTTTGTTTCAAAGTAGATTTGCTTAAGACTACCAAGAAACACTAGACCCTGATTCAGCCCACTGCAGTAAAAGGTTAAAACACTCATAAGCGTTAAGTTCCATCACTATCGGGAAACCAGGCCCTGGTATACTACATGGTCCGTCAGACGTCAAACTTCTACATGAGCATGACAAACCCCTTTTACCTGCCCACACGGACATGAAGCTGCCTGTTTCCAAACCTCAACACAACTATGATCCACCCATTTCATACCACTCCACAGCCTGACTAACATAATTAATAATGAATGATTCAGAAAATCTAAACTGACAGGCGGCAAGTGAAACCTGGCCGTCCGTTTGATGGATTAAAAATGCAGCAGAGCAACATGACTTATAGATGAGGCCTGCCTCCCTTCACTGTTTAATAAGAACCAATAATTTGTGTGAACCGGATAGATGGGGTGGGAGCTAACCTAGCAGCTAGAGTGTTGGGCTAGTAACCGAAAGGTTGCTCATTCCAATACCTGAGGCAACAAGGTGAAAAATAAGTCGTAATGCCCTTGAGCAAGGCACTTAACCCTAATTTACTACAGGGGTACCGTACTATCAGTAGTGGAAGAAGTACTCAATTATCATACATGAGTAAAAGTAAAGATGCCTTAATAGAAAATGACTCAAGTAAAAGTCATCCAGTAAAATACTACTTGAGTAAAAGTCTAAAAAGTATTTGGTTTTAAATGTATCAAAAATAAAAGTAGTTACAAAAACATACTTAAGTATCAAAAGTAAAATCAAAAGTATAAATAATTTCAAATTCCTTATATTAAGCAAACCAGACAGCACAATTTTCTTGTTTTTTTTAATTTACGGAGAGCCAGGGGCACACTCCAACACTTAGACCTAATTTAGAAATGAAGCATTTGTGTTTAGTGAGTCCGCCAGATCAGAGACAGTAGGGATGACCAGGGATGTTCTCTTTATAAGTGCGTGAATTGGACAATTTTCCTGTCCTGCTAAGCATTTAAAATATAACAAGTACTTTTGGGTGTCAGAGAAAATGTATGGAGTAAAAAGTACATTCTTTTCTTTAGGAATGTAATAAAGTAAAAGTAGTCAAAAATAGAAAAAGTAAAGTAAAGTACAGATATCCCAAAAAACGACTTAAGTAGTACTTTAAAGTATTTTTACTTAAGTACTTTACACCACTGCAAACTACTATGGCTGAGCATGTAATACAACACATTTCACTACACCTATCCGGTATATGTGACAATAACACATAATTTATTTTTGATAGAGGGAGTGAGCAGCAAGCTAAGCAATGCACACATTCACACAGAGAAAAGTGTTGCAGAACAGTATAGAACTACAAATCAGGGCTCGGTTTCCCAAAAGCATCTTAAGGATAAGTTCATCGTTAGAAACTTCGTTTCCCAAAACTGTCTTTATTAATGTTGCACTTGAAATCGCTCGTAATCTAACGCCTGCCTCAGACCAATGGTAGAACAGCTAAGTAAGTCGTTAGATAACGTTTGCCCTACTTTATACACAGAAAATCTTAGCAAACATAGAATTAAGATGTTTATCTGTCTCCCTGGTCGCCTAAAACTTCATAGTTTTAACATAAATAGCCTAAAAAGTTTGCAATGTTATAAACAAGCAGGGCTGACTCCAGGCATAAGAGACATAAACTGTCGCTTAGGGCCCCAGGCCGCTAGGGGGCCCCCAACCCCCAAAAAAGTACTTTTAGGGGGGAACTCAATATACTGTTGAGAGTTAAAATAGTACAAAACACAACGTGCAAGTTCGAAATTGGTTGTGCATCAGCAGTTTTTCTCTTGTTATGTCAGTTACAGACAGTCACTCAATTAACAATGTCAGCTAACAATATTTAGATTGGTAAATTAGTCTAGTAAGCTATCTAAACTTGTCGTAATCATGGTCGAATACCGACCGGTCACACCCCTGACATCCATGAGGCCAACATTGATTTTGTTTGTCACTCTCACTCAGATATCATTAACATGGCATAATCATGGCAAAATGTGTAGAATTGCAGGAAATTAGCTTGAAAACTAAAAACATTTATCTCCATCCATAGCAAAATGGGTAGAATTGCAGGAAATTAACTGCTAAATGTTTTTCTCTGCCCCATGGCAAAAATGAGCCAGCCCTGTAAACAAGCAAGCATTTTTTATGAATTTAACTAAATTAGATAATAGCTAGATTATTATTGACACCACTTTAATGTATGTGCAATCGATAGACCTTTCTAGTATTAAGCCAATAGGCTACATCTGTGTCACGTCCTGGCCAGTATATAAGGTTAATTGTTTTGTAGTTTGGTCAGGGCATGGCAGGGGGTATTTGTTTTATGTGGTTCAGGGTGGTGTGTTTGGTTAAAGGGTGTTTGATTTAGTATTTCCGGGGTTTTGGTGTATAGTCTATGTTTATGTATTTCTATGTCTAGTCTGGTGAGTGTGTTTATGTTGTGTTGATTGGGGTTGGGACTCTCAGTTGAAGGCAGGTGTTGTCTATCTGCCTTTGATTGAGAGTCCCATATATTAGGGTGTGTTTGTGGTTGTTATTTGTGGGTGATTGTGCTGTGTTGAGCTTTGCTTTGCAGACTGTCAGGTTATCGTTCGTTTTCTTGTTTGTTGTTTTTTTGTATTCGTGTTGATTTCATTAAATGTTCAAGATGAACTCTATCGACTCTGCTGCGTATTGGTCTACCTTTTCTGATGACGATTTCGTTATATCGTCAGAAGACGAAGATAACTGTGACAGAATCGCCCACCACTCAAGGACCAAGCAGCAGAGGAAGGAGCGGAGGATTTTCGAAGAGGACAAACGAGAGAGATGGACTTGGGAGGAGATCTTGGAGGGAGAAGGCTCCTACACTTGGGAGGAGATCCAAGCAGGGAAAGATCGCCTTCCTTGGAAACAGGTGGTACGCGAGAGAGAGGAAAGGAGTAAGGCTGGTATGGACCGGGAACGTTTCCGAGGGACAAGACTGGCGTTGAAGCACGAGAGGCACCCCCAAGAATTTCTTTTTGGGGGGGCACACGGGTAGTTTGGCTAGGCCTAGGAAGAGCCGGAGGCCAGCTACCCGTGGTTATATGGAGGAGCGTATGGGGTGGAGAGCGCTATGTTTCGCTGAGAAGCGCACTCTCTCACCCATACGCACGCACAGTCCGGTGCGAGTTATTCCAGCCCCTCGCAGGTGCCGAGCTAGAGCCGGCATCCAGCCTGGTAGGAGGATGCCTGCGCAGCGCATCTGGTCGCCGGTACGCCTCCGAGGACCAGGCTACCCAACTCCCGCTCTACGCACGGCTACCATCAGGCCCCTGCACAGCCCAGTCTGCCCTGTACGAGCACCCCGCTCGTACAGGGCTACTAGTTCCATCCAGCCAAGGCGGGTTGTGCAGGAGGTAAGATCTAGACCGGCTGTGCGCCTCCATAGCCCTGGGTTTCCAGCTCCTGTCTCTCGTGCGGACCCGGAAGTGCGTCCACCCAGTCCGACTCGTCCTGTTCCCGCTCCCCGCACTAAACTGCAAGTGCGTAAACCCAGCCTCGCCAGTCAACAGTCGTCGGAGCTGCCCGCCAGTCAACAGTCGTCGGAGCTGCCCGCCAGTCAACAGTCTTCGGAGCTGCCCGCCAGTCAACAGTCGTCGGAGCTGCCCGCCAGTAAACAGTCGTCGGAGCTGCCCGCCAGTCAACAGTCGTCGGAGCTGCCCGCTAGTCAACAGTCGTCGGAGCTGCCCGCCAGTCAACAGTCGTCGGAGCTGCCCGTCAGTCAACAGTCGTCGGAGCTGCCCGTCAGTCAACAGTCGTCGGAGCTGCCCGTCAGTCAACAGTCGTCGGAGCTGCCCGTCAGTCAACAGTCGTCGGAGCTGCCCGTCAGTCAACAGTCGCCGGAGTGGTCAGACTGCGCTGAACTGCCGGAGTGGCCAGACTGCGCTGAACTGCCGGAGTGGCCAGACTGCGCTGAACTGCCGGAGTGGCCAGACTGCGCTGAACTGCCGGAGTGGCCAGACTGCCCTGAACTGCCGGAGTGGCCAGACTGCCCTGAACTGCCGGAGTGGCCAGACTGCCCTGAACTGCCGGAGTGGCCAGACTGCCCTGAACTGCCGGAGTGGCCAGACTGCCCTGAACTGCCGGAGTGGCCAGACTGCCCTGAACTGCCGGAGTGGCCAGACTGCCCAGACTGTCCCGAGTTGCCAGACTGCCCAGACTGACCCGAGTTGCCAGACTGCCCAGACTGTCCCGAGTTGCCAGACTGCCCAGACTGTCCCGAGTTGCCAGACTGCCCAGACTGTCCCGAGTTGCCAGACTGCCCAGACTGTCCCGAGTTGCCAGACTGCCCAGACTGTCCCGAGCTGCCAGACTGCCCAGACTGTCCCGAGCTGCCAGACTGCCCAGACAGCCTGGAACGGCCTGAGCCGGAGCCACCTCCAAAAATAGGTGGGTTGGGGAGGGGGGGGGGTGTAGCACAGTGCCGTCGTTGACGGCAGCCACCCTCCCTTCCCTCCCTTTAGTAAGGGGGAATTTTTCTTTTGGGTATTGTTTGGGGTTATTTTTTTTTTGTTAAGGTGCTTCCGGGGTAGCACCTTTAAGGGGGGGGTACTGTCACGTCCTGGCCAGTATATAAGGTTAATTGTTTTGTAGTTTGGTCAGGGCGTGGCAGGGGGTATTTGTCTTATGTGGTTCAGGGTGGTGTGTTTGGTTAAAGGGTGTTTGATTTAGTATTTCCAGGGGTTTTGGTGTATAGTCTATGTTTATGTATTTCTATGTCCAGTCTGGTGAGTGTGTTTCTATGTTGTGTTGATTGGGGTTGGGACTCTCAGTTGAAGGCAGGTGTTGTCTATCTGCCTTTGATTGAGAGTCCCATATATTATCGTTCGTTTTCTTGTTTGTTGTTTTTTTGTATTCGGGTTGATTTCATTAAATGTTCAAGATGAACTCTATCGACTGCTGCGTATTGGTCTACCTTTTCTGATGACGATTTCGTTATATCGTCAGAAGACGAAGATAACTGTGACAATCTGAGATACTTCAATATTCAGATCTATTAGGAATATAGTGTCACGGGTGTCGTAGGGTGTAGACCAAAATGCAGCGGGAAAATGTATACTCATCTTCTTTTTATTAGTGAAGAAGGAAAAACACAAACAACGTATACAAAAACAAACGAACTGGACAGTCTCGTCAGGCACACAGCAAAACAAGAAACAATCTCCCACAATTCCCAAAACAAACACACTCCTAAATATAGGATCTTCAATCGGAGGCAACGATAGACAGCTGCCTCCAATTGAAGGCCCCAATCTCCATTACCAAAACACAGAAATACAAACGCCTAGACAGAACTAACATAGAACGATAACCCCAAAACCCCGGAATACATAAATCAAATACCCCTCTACATACACAACCACCCCGAACCATACAAACCAAATACCCCCTCTACATGAACACATACACAAACACACCCTGAACCACATAAAACAAATACCCCCTGCCACGTCCTGACCAAACTATAAGAACAAATAACCCCTTTACTGGTCAGGACATGACATATAGGCTACTATGATCTAAAAACTCACCCATTTCACTTTAGCCTAAGCAGTAATCTCATGGTCAACATATTAGGTCTATGGCAACGTCGCTTAACTTACTACTTCATGGTCAATTATTTTTATCATTTAAATTGTTTCATTGTAGAATATCTGTAGATCTATTTGAGGGGCGGCAGGTAGCCTGTTGGTTAGAGCATTGGGCCAATAACCGAAAGGTTGCTGGATCGAATCCTCGAGCTGACAAGGTAACAATGCCCCTGAACAACCCGCTGTTCCCTGGTAGACTGTCGTTGTAATTAAGAATTTGTTCTTAACTGACTTGCCTAGTTAAATTTAAAAAATATATAATCATTTGAAGCTCAATTCCTGCCAGACAGGCTACAATGATTTGTTGAGCAATTATGAAAGAAATTGCCATCATATCCTATTTTTAAGTCACATTGATACGAACAAGGGAACGAACAACTTTGACTTTGGCTTTATTTATTCTTGCTCACAGTTTACACAAACTGAAGAAATGCAGAATTTACATAATCAAACATTGCATACAAAATAGCACGAGGAAACACTTAGAATACATAACACAAGGAAAACAGAATACAAACACTTAAATACATAATAGGCTACAGAACATTTCTTATCTTGATGGGAAAACTGTAGTGTAAAAAAAATGATTCTGAACAGTCATAAATCATTTAAGAGCTACAGCGAGCTCTTTAGCCTATATTCTAGAATATTTTCAGCACAGGTATAGCTCCAGTAACGACACAGTTAAGTTTTACTTTGTAACGAGTGCATTGTGTGGTGTTTTGGGAAACGGGTGTGCCATCTTCGGCCTTTAATTTTATGATGCATCGTTAAAGCACTCGTAAGCCTAAATTCCATCGCTATGGGGAAACATGGCCCAGACCTTATGAATGAGGCCTACCTCCCTCCACTTTATAATAAGAAGCAAGAATCTGTGACGAACAGATAAATAGAGGGAGCTATCTTAGCAATACCAGAACTACTGCAGAGGGATATAGAGCTACACAGCTACAGACCAGACCCAACCAGTGTATAATACACTAATAATAACCAGGGAGCCAACTGAACTATATAGAAATACAGATGTACAATCGTAATTTGATCACCATGTTGCAGGATAACCTTCCTATAATGCAGGAAATGTAAAATTTGTAGTGTATTTTGATGTTTAAAAAGGTTTGCAATGTCCATTTACAAACAATGTATCAACCCCTACAAAAAAGTCCCTTAATTATAATCCACATAAATTCACATTTCTTGTTGCTGCAGGATTATTTTCCTGCTTTAGCAAACATGGTCAAATGAAGATCCTACATCTGTACTGCAGAGTAGTACAGAGGTACAGACTAGACCCAACCTCTTATTGTCACGGTTGTCTAGGACCAGTGGAGATGTGGAATCAGGAGCAGGAGACAGAGGGCCGGAGCAACTGAGTTTTAATAATAAATAAAAAATGCAATAGCCGTAGGGCACAGGGCGCGTGGCGAAGTCCGCCAGGAGAAAAAACTTCTCCCAAAAATAAGCGCACTGGAAAACATATACTAATCGGATACAATTACAACTGTCCTGAGTGAACAAATAAACAATCCCGCACGAGAACCCCAACTGAAAATACACACTAAATAACCCCCCACTAATGACAAACACAAAACAGGTGCGGGATAGACAGACAAAACCAAAAGACACAGAAACAACGATCGGTGGCAGCTAATAGGCCGGCGACGACGACCGGCGAGCGCCGCCCGACCGAGGAGGGGCGCCACCTTCGGTAGATACTGTGACACTTATTTAGTAATACCAGCATCCCGACTTTAATAAAAAGAACCTGTTTGGACTGGATAGAAGGAAAAATACCTGAGCCGTGCTCACAATCACACACAGAACTGAATTGTTGCAGCAGGGTACAGAGCTACAGAGATACATTTAACACCATCTCCCATCCTGGTAAACTGATGTATTTTTTAGTCGATGAAACGTCATGTCGCTGCGTAGTCTACCTAGTCCCAAACCACAGGAATGAGGCCTAGCTCCATCAGTTTAGAAGAAGAAAAAAGAAGAAAGGAGAGAAGAAGAACCTGGGTGAACCAGCTACGTAGAGGGAGCTAGCTTATAGCAATCCTCACACTCACAGCAATACAGAGAAAACTGCTGCAATGGTACAGAGCTACAAACCAGAGCACTCACTTGACACCACTATCCAGCGTTGAACTGCCATCCCTCATCCCACTACTGAGGTCTTATTTAGCTGAGGAGAAATCACCTTGCGCCCATTGGGTGTGCTGCAGCACAGTAGAGCTACAGACCAGACCACTCATTTAACACCAGAGTCCAGCGGTAAACTAGCAGGGCCACTCGGCCATTCCTCATCCCACTACTGATGTCTTATTAAGCCGAGGAGAAATCACCTAGGCTCCCACTCCTGCTAGGCCACAGATAACTACTGCAGCAGTGAGATCATCAAATTCCATACCTACAGTACACAACTAACAGCTCAACCATCTCTCTTCACACTACTGATTTGTCTTCTTTTGCTGAAGAAAAATGGTGTTGCTGGGTAGCCTGCCTAGTCCACCCCCAAACCTGACATTGCTCTCTGCCTGCCTCCTGCAATCAGAGCTCAGGTGTAAGCTAAGCACACAGCTCCCAGGCAGCACAAAGGGTGAATCTCTAGCTGCCTTGCCTAGGAGATATTACTTTTAAAAAATGGCGGTGTGAATTGATTCATCTTTCCTCTCTAGTCCACACATGGGCATGGGAAATAAATTGCCTCCAGAGTTGGCATGTCTTCATTTCTATACAGACAAAGTATGGAACATTGCCCTAAGTGTTACCCTTTGAAAATAAGGTGCCCCCAAGGCCCAGTAAGTACACTAGCACTACACTTCCAGTATTTGACCCATGTGAATAAGGCTTGGTCCATGTTATAGAGTTTTCCCAATGCTTGAATCATTGCTTTGGCTAGTATGGTAATCACACATCAAACAGTACTTACAGTATTCCAACATCACGTATTATTAATCGCTTAAGACAGTTCTTCACTTGTGATGGACGCTTGTTGAAATGGAGAATGGTGTGTGTGATGAGCCATATACTAACTGATGATGTTCACTGGGTCAAAGCATTTGAGAAAATATTTCAAACGTATAATTTCAAAAACACCTGCAGATATCAGACATTTAGCTACCATATTATTTTTTATTCATCTTCAGAGGCCGAATATAGTTATAGTTGCGTATAATTGTGTATTGAGGAAATATGACACAATGTTGATGTCTTGTTAAACACACTTTTAGGGTTGGAACCGGTTCAGGGAACAGAAGCAAAAACCGGAAAACAAAAAAAATTTGAGGAACAGAATCAGAACAAAAGTGATCTAGACTGTTCCGGAACAAGAACCGTTATTTTTAGGCGACCTGCCCCTCCCTTTCTGAAGGATAGTCTAGTAGCCTTCTGGGAGATAGATTTTTAATTAGAGAATAATTAATTTAACCTTTTCAATGCTAGTAGTGTATGTGTATGTGTGTGTGGTGTAGTGTGTATGTGTGTGTGTGTGTGTGTGTGTATGCGTGTGTGTGCATCTGTGTGCATATGCTATCCGCTATGTAGCTACTCTACTGTATAAAAATCTACCCTCTGCCACTGCTCCAGCTTTGTCATAATGGCTGCGGTGAACGATTTGCTGCTGGCAATATGTGAGATATAGATTGTGACTTGTTGGGGGTATCAACAGGTCGTTGCAGGGTAATTCACACCGAGAACCGCAGGTGAGGGGAAAGATATGATTGCTTATAGGGTGGCCATGTGGTGAAAACCCATGATACTAATAATATGCTGATGTTGCCTGTTTTTGTGGTATGAAAAAGACCAAAGTATGGCCTGAGATAAGTCAAAATGGCCGCCACTTCCACCTAACATAAAGGACCTCATCAACAGCCCTAGAAACAGGGAGCAAAACAACTACAAAGTAAATACATTGATTGTCTCTTGAAAAGGACAACATACAGTGCCTTCAGAAAATATTCAGCACCCCTTAACTATTTCGACATCTTCTTGTGTTAGAAAGTTGATTCAAAATGGATTTATTTGTCATTTTTTGTCAACGATCTACACAAAATACTCTGTAATGTCAAATTGGACAAAAATTATAACATTTGTGCCCCGTTTCAGGAAGCTAGGCATATGTCGCACGTCACTACTTCACAGGAGAGGTATTTGAACATATTTTGTATATTATTTTTATCAACATATGTTTTCTGGCAGAAATGCTTTCTGGAACATGTGTACTTTAATGTACCTTAATAACAAACGTGTATGCAATCTATAAATACAAATAGCATTGATAAATGCTAAGCCTAGTTGGTTTAGCCATGGAAAAAGTCAAGAACCTTCCCCGTTGGCCATGACTGGCTGAGATAATGGGTGGGCTGGACATGCTGAGAGATGAGTTCAGATTGGTCTGCCATGTAGCATGCTTCTGTCTATAACATGAGCTGCTCATTATGTGTCCTTGCCACCGCTGTTTTTTTTTCTTCAAGATATAACGTTAGCCATGGAGAACTACTTTTCTCAACAACATTGATGCCCTGAATTTGGCAGCCGCGATTGACAGATCAGTTGGAATAAATTGTGATGGGCTACTTTCTGCACACGCCACGTCAGTGTGAACCAGAGTAACTTGACACAACGGGCCAAACAAGCGTTCATCCATGTATACGGGTAAGGGTCTAGCTATATTTTCAGATATTTTACATTTCTAATTTTGTCAGAAAGTCATTTTCATTGCAAGTTATAGCGTACTGCTAGCTAGCGAACATTAGCTTGTTGGCTCGCTAGCTAACATTACGTGTATGAGCTGTGTAGTAATATTACTTGTATCTCAGAAAGCTATTTGCATTGCTAGTTATAGCTATTTATAGGGGCGGCAGGTAGGCTAGCAGTTAGAGCATTGGACTAGTAACCAAAAGGTTGCAAGATTAAATCCCCGAGCTGACAAGGTAAAAATCTGTCGTTCCGCCCCTGAACAAGGCAGTTAACCCACTGTTCCTAGGACGTCATTGAAAATAAGAATTTGTTCTTAACTGACTTGCCTAGTTCAATAAAGTTTAAATATAGGCCAAGGACTAGATAAAGTGTCTTTTTACTACTTCTTTCACCACTTTTAGTCTTGAAATCTTTGGTTGTTTACTACACTGTGAATCCTTAAAGAGATGGGTGGGACTAAGGCTTAAGAAGGTGTGAATGACACTGAGTGGGTGTAGACAAAGAGGGGCTCTCAAGTAGGTGTACCAAAACATTCAAGGACCATTTTCTCAAAAGTGGGGTTACAAGTTTATCAACTTCAAAGCCAAATTACTTTCCCATTGTTCCTCAACTCAATATACCATTTTGTAGCTCTGAATATGTACTTTTAACCAATGTAAAAAACACAATTTAAAATGTTGCTACATAAAACCGAATTGAGGTGGTGGGTCACATTTGTAAAAATAAATAAAACACTAATATATCTTGATTGCATAAGTATTCAACCCCCTGAGTCAATACATGTTAGAATCCCCTTTGGCAGCGATTACAGCTGTGAGTCTTTCTGGGTAAGTCTCTAAGAGCTTTTTCACACCTGGATTGTGCAATATGTACACATAATTATTTAAAAATTCTTCAATCTCTGTCAAGTTGGTTGTTGATCATTGCTAGACAGCCATTTTCAAGTATTGTCACAGATTTTCAGGCTCATTTAAGTCAAAACTGTAGATCGGCCACTCAGGAACATTCTATGTCGTCTTGGTAAGCAACTCCAGTGTGTATTTGGACTTATGTTTTAGGTTATTGTCCTGCTGAAAGGTGAATTTGTCTCCCAGTGTCTGGCGGAAAGCAGGTTTTCCTCTAGGATTTTGCCTGTGCTTTGCTGTATTCCATTTATTTTTATCAGGAAAAAACTCCCTAGTCCTTGCCAATAACAAGCATACCCATAACCTGATGCAGCCACCAACATGATTGAAAATAAGAAGTGTGGTACTCAGTGATGTGTTGTATTTGCCCAAACATAACATTTTGTATTCCGGATATAAAGTTAATTTCTTTGACACATTTTTGCTGTTTTACTTTATTGCCTTATTGAAAACAGGATGCATGCTTTGTAATATTTTTATTCTGTACAGGCTTCCTTCTTTTCACTATGGCAATTAGGTTAGTATTGTGGAGTAACTACAATGTTGTTGATCCATCCTACAGCCATTAAACTCCGTAATTGTTTTATAGTCACCATTGGCTTCATGGTGAAATCCCTGAGCGGTTTCCTTCCTCTCCGGAAACTGAGTTAGAAAGGACGCCTTTACCTTTGTAGTGACTGGGTGTATTGATACACCATCCAAAGTGTAATTAAAAACTTCACCATGCTCAAATGGATATTCAATGTCTGTTTTTTTATTTGTATTTTTACCCATCTACCAATAGGTGCCCATCTTTGCGAGGCATTGGAAAACCTCACTGATATTTGTGGTTGAATCTGTGTTTGAAGATCACTGCTTCGACTGAGGGACCTTACAGATAATTGTAAGTGTGAGGTACAGAGATGAGTAAGTAAAAAAACAGTTAAACAATTATTGAACATAAGTCTATGCAACTTATTATGTGACTTGTTAAGCACATTTTTACTCCTGAACTTATTTAGGCTTGCCATAACAAAGGGGTTCAATACTTATTGACATAAGACAAACACATGTGTTTAAAAACATTTTAAAACATCATTCCACTTTGACATTATGGGGTATAAATCTGAATTTAATAAATTTGAAATTCAGGCTGTAACACAAGAAACTGTGGAACAGGTCAAGGGGTGTGAATACTTTCTGAAGGCACTGTATGAACAGTAACTGCTGTGCATGCCTTGTGATGGGATGACAACTTGAACCACTCTATAGCCTACATGCGGTAAAGAGATCAATGGAATGCAGTCGGGATAAAGAACAAGGACACCGTCATTGGCGCACATTCCAAAAATCTGATCTTACAAGGTGGATATTCGTCAAATGAGTCATGATTTTTGTGTTCTAGCAAGCCCACTATGTGGTTACTAAAATCCAATCTGGATATATGTGGCTGTTTCCGCTGCATAATACTTAAAAATAGTCATTTTCATGGTTAGAAACAAATTCTGCTAAATGCTAACTCCCGTTCGTAAACTGGTAGCATAGCTAGCCATATAGAAATCGGTGGTGTTACTTAAAGCTGTTTTTAAGTGTAATGCAGTTGATTGGTGATGATGACATGAACATACTGCTTATAGGTGATGGGGTTGACATCACATATAAGCATTATATTCACATTTTTACCTTAACATAGTGTGAAATACACATAAACAATAGTATAAATGTAGACACATTTTCCCCACATGTGATGCGTAAGTGACGTTGCCATGGCATTTCCATTGTTTTTGGTTGAGTTTGATTGATCTCTTTACCACATCTATTGTCCTAATGAGTGGCCTGGTTGACTGCCTGTTCAAGTACCACAAAGTGACCATTAACGCTCACCCACAGTCCACCCATTTAAACCACTATTTCGCTTTGTTTTCATCATCCAACACGTAAGCGGTAGAAAAACAGTAATCGCTCACACCTGCCTCTCAACCCACACACGTCTCCCGCCGACCGGCTTGAGCCTGATTGGCAGCTCATTTAGAGGACAATAGACAATTACTTTCCCGTGAAGTCCCAGCCGATTGCCCTCTGTTAAAAGGTAGCCTTCCCCTCTGGTTCACTGAGCCAGGTGACAGAGTGAGGCTGTGTCCACAAAATGTAATCGTTTTGCTCACTGCTTACCCAACTGGCAAATGCGTAGGTATGAGTAGTTAATGGTCATAAAGAGGTAGGTAGTTAGAATACTTCCACCAGGTGTGCCACAGTTTCTGTCAGTGCACAAATGAAGGTGGCTGGATATTCATGTCGCCAGATGATGTTGAGGTCTCAAGCGAAGCACACTGATATAAAACTCCTCTGTATTTTACTCTAGTCTGTCTACGTTTTGACTAAATGTTAGATAAATGTTCCACTAATACACTATTTATTCAATCCACTTTATGTTGTAAATCATACTTGACCACACATTCATAATTTATACTGTACATCCTATTGTGTACATATCAGTTTTATTACTGTGGTTACAACTTTGTTACTTTTTAATTTGACTTTTGATTATTATTGTCATTGATATTTGTACTGCATTGTTGAGGGAGTTTGCAAGTAAGCGGTTCACTGTACCTTTTACACCTGCTGTAAACTGGGTATGTGACAAATTAACTGTGATTTGATAATACAATTGTTATGTAGTGTTATTCTATAATAGGTAACCACCAAGCCAGGACTAAAGACGAATCTAACAGATCATTTTATTACATAAAATGCACCATGCCCTGCGGTCTGCCTAGGTTAACAAAAAAAATATAAACAGTTTCTGTATATCTTTAATTCGACTGGAGTGTCAAATACGGCTTTTCCCACACAGGTGAGCACCGCCTGACATATTTCGGACACAGTGGCAGGGACCCTTTGACCACAATCTGGCCTCTCTCTCTCTCTCCCTCCCTCTCCTTCTCCCAGATCACCTGTGCTGCTTCCATTAGGCCGTGCTGGGAGTATGGGGCGACCCGACGTACCCACGCTGACATTTCACACAGGAAGAAGCCTACTAGCTGATGAATATGGAACGGGGCTATTATGGTTGTTATCGGCCCACTTCTCTATTGCACGCAGACTCTATTGCTAAAGTGTGTGTGTGTTTGTTCTTCAGGTGGACAGGTGGTCAGAGCAGGGGAACTGGAGAGGTGAATTCATACAGTGAGTGGGAGGTAGTCTGGATGAGATGGGTCTGTCATTTATTTTCATCTTATTTCCCCCTATGCTTCAGTGTTATTTCTCAGTTCTAAAGAACTGAACATGAGAGGAAAGTCTCACAGGGAAAGAACACCCTGTATAAAGATGTTGCACCTGACTGAAAGCACCAAAGGCTTGGGGAACAGACAAGACAATATTAGCATATCCACACACAGTACAACACTTGTTCCATTTCCCATTTCAGGCTTGAATGAACCACAATAAACCCATACACAGCAAGGAGTCAAAAAGTAAACTCCCAACAGACGAACAATGAATCAAACGAGCCAAATCCTTGACCCTAGTTATCCTCAATGCACATTGAAAGGGGATGGTGAGGAGTGGTGGGGAGGGTGGGAGGAAGGGTGGGAGGGAGAAAGAGAATTATATAAAGGGTGAAAGAGAAACAGAGAGAGAGTTCAACATTAGGAGAGACAGGTAGAATGAGAGAACAAGAGAATAGAGAGTGCCATAGACAATATTTCACTCTGCATTGTAGAAGAGAACAGGACAGGATGACTCATGTTTTTGTCTACCTCAGACTACTTCATCCACTCTGGGCTAAGTGCAATCCCTGGTGTCCCCTCTTCTTCTCCTCTCCTCCTCTCCTCCTCCCCTCCTCCTCCTCTCCTCCTCCCCTCCTCTCCTCTTCTTTCTCCTTTCCTCGCCTCTCCCCTACACTGCTCAGGAAGGCAATCAGGCCTGGCCAAAAACATATGCCCATACACCCTTGGTATGCATGTCAAATGGCACCTTATTGCCTATATAGTGCACTACTTTTGACCAGGGCCCATGGGGTAGTAGTGCAAACTATGGGTAATAGGGTGCCATTTTGGACGCACAACTTACATTTCACAGGCTGACGACAGCATTAGGCTTTAAAAACCCCCAGCCTTTTTTACACTTGCTCGTACAGCACATGCATGAGCTGTCTTTTTACGTCCTGGGTTCCTCTTTGTCTAGCTGGAGGAGATATAGAACAATGCAGAATAATAAGAACAACTTGGTTTTAGATGAAGGCTTTCTCTGTGATGTGGCTCTTAGTGAGGTTGTTCTATATGGTCTATGTTGAGGACACTATCACAGAAGAATTGTATCTTACATTCCACCAGAGAAGAAGTCCTTAGCCCATATATATATTTAGTTTCTTGACAATTTCTCACATGGAATAGCCAACATTTCTCAGAACAAGAATAGACTGACGAATTTCAGAAGAAAGTTATTTGTTTCTGGCCATTTTGAGCCTGTAATCGAACCCACAAATGCTGATGCTCCAGACACCCAACTATTCTAAAGAAGGCCAGTTTTATTGCTTCTTTAATCAGGACAACAGTTTTCAGCTGTGCCAACATATTGCAAAAAGGTTTTCTAATGATCAATTAGCTTTTTAAAATGATAAACTTGGATTACCAAACACAACGTGCCATTGGAACACAGGAGTGATGGTTGCTGATAATGGGCCTCTGTACATCCTACTGTATGTAGATATTTCATAAAAACATTCTGCCGTTTCCAGCTAAAATAGTCATTTACAACATTAACAATGTCTACACTGGATTTCTGATCAATTTGATGTTATATAAATGGACAAAAAAAATTGCAAAAACAAGGACATTTCTAAGTGACCACAAACTTTTGAACAGTAGTGTATATATATACACAATTGATCTCTTTATTTAAATCACATCTTTAGCATACCCCCATTAGAACATTCTACCACATAATAATCTCGATGCTATACCCTCTGTATGATATTACATAAGTCCTTTAGCTCACAAGATAACATGTATCTCTGTATTTCATTTCTTTCTGTATTTCATTTCTCTCTATGACATAGCTCCTGTTTGATCCTCAGCCAGGTCACCCTCGATACAAGTCAGTATCCGACGTCCATCCATGTCTGAGGATGTCGGGAGATGACGTGGAAACCGGCCTCTAGGGGCAACAGTGAGCGCTGTTACCTTCAAGTAAATTTGCTCGAGTGTTGGGGATGGTGGATGGGCGTAAGGATCTACCTTTGATCCCAGCCTTAGAAAGTTGTTTTTTAGATGTTTGTTTTAAGCCTATCCCAAACCCTAACCATTTGGAGTTGATGCCTAATCTTAAGATTTTGGAGCTGATGGCTAAACTTAACCCTAACCTTAAAAATTCTGAGTTAATTCCTAAGCCTTAAACACTTCAAAATTTGACGTTTGAGAAGCATGGATGAACGTCTAATTCTGAAGTGAGAGTGTGAGAGCTAGTTGTTGGTCCTATATACAGTACAGTTAATAGATTTTGAAAGCATGTTACTTAACACCATTTTCAATATCACCGTAAACTCCTAATAATCCCTTATAGGACCTTTCATGACAACCAAAGCAGCCTATATTGGGAGTTGTATTGGGATTTGCAACGAGGAGGCTGGGACTGACGTCAAATTAGTTCATTTTCTGTGACGATGTTTAATTTAAATGTACATGTATTATATGCAGTATGCTTCTGAAGTAGTACAGCTATGAACGGAAGAATATACAAAAAGCTATGCACAAGTGCCATAAACATTTTGCCAGCCTAAGATGTCAACAGCACTTCAAACAGCATCCTGCTTTCCTGGAAAATATCCATATCGATATCAACTAACTAATAGTATCATTATGAGTTATCATGAGACAGTACGATGGAGACTACGGTTGCATCCCAAATGGCACCCTATTCACTATATAGTGCACTATGTTTGGCACAACAGTAGTGCACTACAAAGGGAATAGGGTGCCATTTGCGACACACTATCACTGAAATACTTATTTACCCAAATCCAAACAGCACAGAGAGTTCACCTCAGTAAAACAAAACATCACTTATCTCATTCATACCTAATGTGTTGCTGATGCCTTATTACAGGGACTCTGTTAATGATACCATTCACTCAACACAGCAGCCATTTTAATTTCCCTTGCCTCAGAGAGAGATCACTATCCATCCCACACACACACACACAGATCACTATCCATCCAAATGTATCTGGGGAGGGTTGACGCAAGGCAAGGTATCTAACAGCTATTTTGCGTAGCCTCTCCGAGCCATGAGATGAGAGTCGTACCTCTCGTTAGACTGAGCAATGAGAGGAGCACACACACACACACACACACAAACACCTCCTACTTAATTATCTGCCTAATGGTGGAGGAGAATGGCGTTTAATTACTTTGGCCCAGATTTAGAATTATGTGAGCGAGAGAAAGAGAGAGAAGGGGGGGGTGGGGGGGCAAATGGATGTAATGTTGCGAGGATAAATGGAGTGATGGGATGATTTGCAGATGTTAGCACAAATGCAACAAGTGTAGCAGACGTACTGAAAATACCACACCCGGTGTTCATTTCACCGTTATACTATCTGGTGAATAAGAGCAGGCGTAGTCACATTAAATATAGCTATTCAATACACAGTAAACATAAGATAAGCTCCGAGCATGCGCTGACCAACTGGCAAGTGTCTTCACTGACATTTTCAAACCGTCCCTGACCGAGTCTGTAATACCAACATGTTTCAAGCAGTCCCTGTGCCCAAGAACACTAAGGTAACCAGCCTAAATGACTATTGACTTGTAGCACTCACATCTGCAGCCATGAAGTGCTTTGAATGGCTGGTAATGGCTCACATCAACACCATTATCCCAGAAACCCTAGGCCCATCCTAATTCGCATACCGCCCCAACAGATCCACAGATGATGCAATCTCTTTTGCACTCCACACTGCCCTTTCCCACCTGGACAAAAGGAACACCTATGTGAGAATGCTGTTCATTACAGCTCAGCATTCAACACCATAGTGCCCTCAAAACTCATTACTAAGCTAAAGACCCTGGGACTAAACACCTCCCTCTGCAACTGGATCCTGGACTTCCTGACAAGCCGCCCCCAGGTGGTAAGGGTAGGTAACAACACATCCGCCATGCTGATCCTCAATACGGGGGCCCCTCAGCGGTGCGTGCTCAGTCCCCTCCTGTACTCCCTGTTCACTCATGACTGCATGGCCAGGCACGACTTCAACAGCATCATTAAGTTTTCCGCTGACACAACAGTGGTAGGCCTGATCACCGACAATGATGAGACAGCCTATAGGGAGGTCAGAGTCCTGGCCGTGAGGTGCCAGGATAACAACCTCTCCCTTAACGTGATCATGACAAAGGAGATGATTGTGGTCTACAGGAAAGGAGCATGCCCCCATTCTCAACGATGGGGCTGTAGTGAAGCAGGTCGAGAGCTTCAAGTTCCTTGGTGTCCACATCACCATTAAACCATTAAACCACCATTAAACTATTGTGGTCCATTAAACTATTGCAGGACCTCTATACCAGGCGGTGTCAGAGGAAGGCCCTAAACATTTTCAAAGACTCCAGCCACCCTAGTCATAGACTGTATTCTCTGCTACTGCGCGGCAAGCGGTACCAGAGCACCAAGTCTAGGGCCAAAAGGCTTCTTAACAGCTTCTACCTCCAAGCCATAAGACTCCTGAAGAGCTAATCAAATGGCTACCCAGACTATTTGCATTGCCCCCCCCCCCCCACACACACACACTTTTACACTGCTGCTACTCTCTGTTTATTATCTATGCATAGTTACTTTAACTCTACCTACATGTAGATATTACCTCAATTACTTTGACTAACCGTTGCCCCTGCACATTGACTCTGTACCGGTACACCTTGTAAATACAGTTGAAGTCAGAAGTTTACATATACTTAGGTTGGAGTCATTAAAGCTCGTTTTTCAATCACTCCACAAATTTCTTGTTAACAAACTATAGTTTTGGCAAGTCGGTTAGGACATCTACTTTGTGCATGACACAAGTAATTTTTCCAACAATTGTTTACAGACAGATTATTTCACTTATAATTCACTGTAACACAATTCCAGTGGGTCAGAAGTTGACATAGACTAAGTTGACTGTGCCTTTAAACAGCTTGGGAAATTACAGAAAATGATGTCATGGCTTTAGAAGCTTCTGATAGGCTAATTGACATCATTTGAGTCAATTGGAGGTGTACCTGTGGATGTATTTCACGGCCTACCTGCAAACTCAGTGCCTCTTTGCTTGACATCATGGGGAAATCAAAGGAAATCAGCCAATCAGACAAATTGTAGACCTCCACAAGTCTGGTTTATCCTTGGGAGCAATTTCCAAATGCCTGAAGGTACCCCGTTCATCTGTACTAACAATAGTATGCAAGTATAAATACCATGGGACCACGCAGCCGCTCAGGAAGGAGACGTGTTCTGTCTCCTAGAGATCAAGTTCAAATCAATCCCAGAACTACAGCAAAGAACCTTGTGAAGATGCTGGAGGAAACAGATACAAAAGTATCTATATCCACAGTAAAACGAGTCCTATATCTATAAAATTTGTGGGCATAACTGAAAAAGCTTGTGCGAGCAAGAAGGCCTACAAACCTGACTCAGTTACACCAGCTCTGCCAGGAGGAATGGGTCAAAATTCACCCAACATATTGTGGGAAGCTTGTGAAAGCTTCCCCGAAATGTTTGACCCAAGTTAAACAATTTAAAGGCAATGCTTCCAAATACTAATTGAGTGTATGTAAACTTCTGACCCACTGGGAATGTGATGAAAGAAATAAAAGCAGAAATAAATCATTCTCTCTACTATTATTCTGACATTTCACATTGTTAAAATAAAGTGGTGATCCTAACTGACCTAAGACAGGGAATTTTTACTCGGATTAAATGTCAGGAATTGTGAAAAACTGAGTTTAAATGTATTTGGCTAATGTGTATGTAAACTTCCGACTTCAACTGTAGCCTCGCTACTGCATTGTTGGTTAAGGGCTTGTAAGTAAGCATTTCCCTGTAAGGCCTATACCTGTTTTATTCAGCGCATGTGACACATACAATTTAATTTGCTAAGCACATACAGTTAAAATATTATAATTTAATGGCTTATTATTGCTGCAGACTATATTATTATGTGATCATTATCTCTGTCTATTAGGTCCCTGAAAGATGAATATGGGTTAGCTTGTCAATATTCTATCATGACAGCTACTAGCCTGAGAGTTGGTTATGGATCGTGAGAATAGCCTGCTAAAAAAATGTTTGTAGTTGAAATTAAAGACTATAGAAGAGATGGGGGAAAATGTGGACACCCATCTTTTCACCTCAGATGACATTTGCTCCCTGGGTAATGTAAACATTGAAAGGGGATTGCACAGCGTTTGCTACTGTAGCCACTGTAGTGTCCCTAGTTAAACTGAAAAGACTTGAGAAGGGGAAAGACTGGAGGAGAGGGGGAAAAACGAGCACACCCCTCTATCCTGAGATGACATTTGTTTCCTGCCAAAGAAATCACACGTGGTTCACAAAATAACCCTGTGTAAAAAAAAAAAAAAAATACACATTGAAACATTGAAAGTGAAAAGAGGATACATTTATATAAATATTCTATCATGACTGCTACCAGCCTGAGACTTGGTTATGCTTGTCAACAAAGTGTTCTTAGTCGGACTGAAAAGGAAGGAGAAGGTAGAAATAGTGCACTACATAGGATATAGGGTGCCATTTGGGACGCAGAGAAGGGAAAGAAATTAGGACACCCCGCTTTACCTCAGATGCCATTTTGCTCCGTGCCAAAGGGCATTGCCATCAAACTGAGCCTGGTGGTTTAATCCTGGGTAATCTGTCTTCAAAGGCAGAATCACTTGGTTAAAAAAATTGAGCTCTCACTTTATCAACATCTCAGCTCGTAGGAAGGAAGTCACGAAGTCTCAGGCTGTGTCCCGCTTCTCTACCCTACTTACACACTTCCCTTGAAGGATTTAAACAGATTGGATGGGTGAAAACATTGGCTGGAAGGAGAGGTAGGGTGCAAGTGCACGATCACTGGAATGCTAGTTTCTTTCCCAGCTACAGTGGTTTGTCTTCCACTAATCTGAGCAGAGGAGACCCATAGAGACTACAGGAAGACACTGAGTGTGGAGGCGAAGTGCTGATGCAACGGTAAAAGGCGATTATCCACACTTCATCCACACCACACGACTGTCCAATAGGAGTGTGTGTACATACTGTCCAGATAACAATGATGCGTAAATATAGACCTGAATAAATGCCCATGCTGCATATAGAGCTGTGTGTGTGTTACTGTGTGTGAGTGTGTGTGTGTTACTGTGTGTGTGTGTGTGTGTGTGTGTGTGTGTGTGTGTGTGTGTGTGTGTGTGTGTTACTGTGTGTGTGTGTGTGTGTGTGTGTGTGTGTGTGTGCGTGTGTGAGTATGTGTTACTGTGTGTGTGTGTGTGTGTGTGTGTGTGTGTGTGTGTGTGTGTGTGTGTGTGTGTGTGTGTGTGTGTGTGTGTGTGTGTGTGTGTGTGCGTGTGTGTGTGTGCTGAAGTGTAATCAGAAGGCCTTGATGCCCTGCGGTGGCTCCCTCTACATCTGAGAGATTCTCATGGTTGAATTATAGATGATGGGTTCTGTAAACCATAGAAGGTGAATATCACCTACAGTGTACACACAGAACAGAACCGCTCGAGGATCTGTGTATAGAAATAGCTGAGCAATGTGTCACGTCAAATCAAACGCCTGTCCGTGGGGTATAAACCACTTTAACCATGACAGGGAGTTAGAACAAATATAAACATGTTCATATGAATACGTTAACATACCGCAAACAGACACATTCGCACGCAAATACACAGACAAATATGCTGTAGTATAATGTATCTGTTTACGTTCACAAGTATGAATAGAATACAATGTACTCTTTTTGCGTGGATTAAGCTTGACAAAATACCTTCGGGTCGAAACGTTGCACAATAAAACCGGAAGAGCAATCGACAGTGTGCAGTTGTCTTTCCTTCATCAATATGCACAGTTCACACATCCAGACGGCAACGTATATAGTTAGTTTGCGCTGTAGAGACAATAACAGTGGATGTTACAAGGTGATTGAGGGTGATCCTATTCACTGCAGCATCTCCGTACGAAAAGCCTTCAGCTGCTAACTTTCAGTGTCCGAACTCCAGCTATGAAGCCCAACGAGCAAATCAATAGAGTATTGAGCGAGGTCAGGTTCAAAACTTCTTGTTCTTTTATTCTCTCGCTCCATCTCTCTCTCTCTCTCTCTCTCTCTCTCTCTCTCTCTCTCTCTCTCTCTCTCTCTCTCTCTCCGCCTGTCTCTCTCTGACTAACAGCCGAGGCCTGCTAACACTGAAGAAAGTAAAATATCAGAATGACATGATTGAAAGGTAACAGTGTATCCGTAGCACACCTAACAGCCACTTTGCAGACGCTTTGTGCCCAAAAATACCCCGCTGATGCTTTTATTTATCTCAAAACAGGGTTTCACTCACAAAACTGTAACAGGACATTTGGGAGTGTAATTTTGGAAAGTGGGGCATGAATCGCTGTCATGGTTATACAAAGATGTGTTTTCATTCCCTACCAGAGTGGTGAAGTGTAATCAGGAAGGAACTTTGTCATCATTTAAGATGATTTGATTTGACATTTTAACCCTAACAACTGACGTTAGTAAATAGTCTAATCCATCTCCATTGATGACTCTTATTAAACCTGCATCCATCTAGTGAAACTGTTTGGAAGGGCTTAGACTGGAGTGGCCTGCTGGGCTTTGGCAATTGGAGAAGATGAAATTCTTCTATTCCTAACAGGCAGACCATGGAGCAGCCATCTTGGACAGCTGATCTACTATTGACTACCAGTCAGAGGGCACAAACTGTGGCGAGACAGATGACAGGGATAAAGCTCCCTGACAGTAAATGGGCCTCAAATGAAAGATTTCCCATCCATGCAATGAAAAACAACTAGCAGAGCCAGTAAAGTGGCTGACTGTCGCCACACCCACACACACCCACACACACACACACACACACACACACACACACACCCTATTGCAGCGCGATGGCAGTCAGAGTTACAGCTTTGTTTCTGTTTGATAATGTACTGACAGTGATTACATTATCCCTATATCTCATTTGTTAGAGATCCCAGCATATTGTCTCATAAATAAAGCAGAGTGTCCAATTATGGTCAATGGACGTATCCATCCTTCTGAGTACCCCATTGAGGCCCATCTGCATCATTGGTTATCTCCCTCAGGGCATGGCCAAACATAAAGACAGGGCCTGGAGATGTAGCATGCTAATGGGCTCACAGCACAGCATCAATGGTGTTCTCTGAACCATCCTCAGGCGTACAGAATCAACGGTGCTACCCAGAGCTCAGAGATCGCTCCGCTGTTAAAGCCTGGTGACTTCATAATGAGACCCCCTAGACTCACCTCACAGGTGGCTTTAGATGGCTTCAGTTAGATGAGAGAGATGAGTTTGGAAATGTGCCTTGAGAGTCATTCCGAGAACCCACAACCGCACGTGCGCACAGACAACACAAAGAAGCACACAGAGGCATGCAGACGCACGCACATGCACACTCCCAAACATCCTGTCCACCCCTTGGCGGGCTAACCATGTAGTCAGTCCTCCCTTCAAACCTCTTTCCCTGGACCTCTCCCATGAACATGCTCTCACAGTCTCACGCCAGAATTAGCCATTCATCCATGTTTCTCAAACTTCAAATTTCAAAGTTGTTCCAACCGTCTAATTTCAAAGTGTTTAAGGTTAGGTATTAACTCAGCATTTTTAAGGTTAGGGTTAAGTTTAGGCATAAACTCCGAAATCTTAAGGTTAGGCATCAACTCCAAATGGTTAAGGTAAGGGTAAAGGTTTGGGATAGGCTTAACCCTCCTGTTGTGTTCCGGTCGAATTGGACCGATTTACAAGTTCTCTTTGAAAAATGTAGTTCATTTAATCTGATCGTCATAAGGTTCCATGAATTTGTCCACACAGGGCATCTGAACACACAAAATACACTTTGATGATTTCCATTAAATTTGGAGTGTTTTATTTAACTTTTGTATACCTGTGGTGTTCCCGGTCAAAAATGACCAGTCATTAGAAATGAATGGGTGAGACTACAATTAGTGTATAAAATTTAGTTCAGGCACATGCCCATTCATCAGATGGACACACTTCCTCTCCCAGACTCCCAAACACACACCTCACTCCCCTTCTTAGCTTCCATGGCAACCACCACGAGAACCTTTCCCCAATAGAATCTTTCCCCCACGGGAACCACACCTGTTGGCATTCTCACAAACAATCGCAACATTGTTTCAATAATATATCAAACTTTTCTTGCAGCTCTGGTATATACATCTTGTTTGAGGCCTTGCTCACAATTCATTCTGTGGCAGCACAATGACCAAACGATATACTGTATGTGAGGCTCTTGATCATATCTTTGATCATGACACCGATGAGGAGGAGAGAGGCCAGGAAACTGACAGTGAAGATGCATTTCTCGCAGTGCTGGTGTACTCAAAAACAAGCTGTAAGAGCTCAGGTCAATGAGGCCTACAGGCCATAAATAGCAAATAGAAGTTCAAAACTTGTAATGTTCACAAGAACTTAAGTTGATGAAAAGATCTATCACAACATTAGGTGATAATATATGTATTATTATTGATTTATAATCAGCTATAACGGGGCGGTCATTTTGGACCGGGAACACAGAATGAATTAACATGAAACGAACACAACAGGAGGGTTAAAACAAAAATATCAAAAAACAGTTTCTATCGCTGGAATCAGAGGTAGATGCTTATGCCCTTCTGCCATCCACAACACCTTAGCAAAACTGAAACTTACTTGAAGGTAACAACGCTCACTGTTATGCTGACTTGTATCACGGGTGACCTGCCTGCTCTGATTGGTCAATCTAACTAGTGACTTTTCAGATGGAAAAAGGCGTGCCACCCACTTAAGTGTTTCCTTTCTTTGAAAATATAAATTCCGCATGCATGTCCTCCGCTTGTGTTTGGTCAATCATTTATGTGGCAGAAATGAAAACAGGCCTAGGAGAGGATTGTGCAATCACCATTCAACTGGAGCGCTTGTGAAAAACCACATATTCAAAGTCCGTCCTCAAGCAGTAGACACAGTGGGGGTGTACAGAGAGAGTTGCAATCATGTTTGAAACGTTGATAGAAGGCGTTCAAACACTGTGTGTGTGTGTGTGTGTGTGTGTGTGTGTGTGTGGGCGCGCGTGCGTGCGTGCGTGTCCACACCACATCAATGTTTCTAAACAAGCTCTGATGTGTTAAAAAAAAAGAAGATATATACAGCTGGTATTCATGGCGCTATTAGCATAAATCGTGTCATGATTCTCTGTCTCTCCCAGCCTCTCCCCACAGCCAGATACCATATGCATTTGCCAAGTATATGTCCATCTCCATCCTCCCACTTTCTCCAATCGCACAGATTGAGGGGAAGCCTCTGCCATCACAGAATGAGGGGAAGCCTCTGCCATCAAAGACTGAGGGGAAGCCTCTGCCATCACAGATTGAGGGGAAGCCTCTGCCATCAAAGACTGAGGGGAAGCCTGTGCCCTCACAGATTGAGGGAAAGCCTCTGCCATCACAGATTGAGGGAAAGCCTCTGCCATCACAGATTGAGGGAAAGCCTCTGCCATCACAGATTGAGGGAAAGCCTCTGCCATCACAGATTGAGGGAAAGCCTCTGCCATCACAGATTGAGGGAAAGCCTCTGCCATCACAGATTGAGGGAAAGCCTCTGCCATCACAGATTGATTGTACAGCTCCCATTCCTTCTCACTGTGACACAAAATCTCTGTCTCTCTTTGTTTCACTCTCTCTTTCGCTCTCTTTCATGCTCTCTCTATCCCTCCCTCTCTCTCTCTCTCTTTCTTGCACCCTGTCTCCTCCCTCACAGACACCGGGCACTGTTTACTCAGGGCTGTAGATGCCAAGCCATTGCCATGGGCTTTGGAAATTGACAATTATTTTCTCTCTAATTCAGGAGTGGTTAAAGGAGCAAAAATACCTGCAATCCACTGAAAAATGGAGGATCCCTTTTTCAGATAATGTTGATACAATCAAAAGTTATTTATCTATGTATCGAAGAATACATTGGGTACTGGGTGGAAAAGACTTGCGATACGACTGAGATGACACTGCTGTGGTGTTACTAATGCTAAATAAAATAAGCTGAGAAGACATTGGTATACACGACATTACACTCACACCCAAGATAGACGTTTCCCAGAACATTACCCAAGATAACTATGAAGTTCTAGTTAGGGTTTAATCGAACATTAGGAAGATAATATCTTTAAAACATTCAAAGCATGCTTTTGGTAACCAAAAGACGTTCTTTTTCATTAGTGTATTGTTTATATAGTCCCAAAATGTTTTCAATGTCAGCAATCACATTTTCAAGAGATAACTTTCAAAATACAAAAATATATCCGGTATGATGCTGGTTGGTCCCTGTGAGGGATTAGTGTGTGTAAGGCAGAGGAGAGGTAAGTCGCAGCCCGTGGCTGAACTCTTCGCTGGGCTGTTCTCCTGAGGGCTGCTGCCCTAAGATAGGCCTCTGCATAAATATACAGAAGCTGCACTCCTCTGATAAACGCACTACCCAGAATGAATCTCTCTCTCTCTCTCTCTCTCTCTCTCTCTCTCTCTCTCTCTCTCTCTCTCTCTCTCTCTCTCTCTCTCTCTCTCTCTCTCTCTCTCTCTCTCTCTCTCTCTCTCTCTCTCTCTCTCTCTCTCTCTCTCTCTCTCTCTCTCTCTCTCTCTCTCTCTCTCTCTCTCTCTCTCTCTCTCTCTCTCTCTCTCTCTCTCTCTCTCTCTCTCTCTCTCTCTCTCTCTCTCTCTCTCTCGTTGGTGCACTGGTACACAGGAGAGAGAGAGAGGAAAGGGGAAGGGAGGGGCTGGTGGGACCACAGTTCAAAACTTAAAAGGAGTTTAATAACAGGATCTACCTTGAAGATGGGTCGCTACACGTGTGAAGGGACTCTAAAGATAACAGCTTTGAAGGGCTACAGCCCACAGGTAAAGGGATCACAGTCATGATTATGCTGATATTCAAGTGCTCAATTTGCATTGCGGTTAGTGGAACATTATCACGTTAAACCATCAGAGCGACGGAACGCGTACAAAGGGAGTGCAGTGCTCTGGCTTCATAGTGGTTTGATGGTACAGAACAGAACAGTCATGGGTGGATGAAAGTGACGTAACCATGGAGTCAGATGGATTGAAAACAATTATGAGCCTGATTAATTTGGAGTGTTGCCGTATTCTGTTTAGCAGTGTGTAAGTCTGTGTGTGTGTGTTTAACTTTTCTAACAGCACTGAAATGGGAGAAACACATGTCTCTAGTGAAGTGATATTATCCCTTATCCCCCCTTAGACACCACAGCTTTGAAGATAAACTAGAAAGAGATGAAGAAAGGAACAAAATGAAGGATGAGAGATATATTTCATTGGAATTACCCAACCTCCTCTCCCTAAATCAAACCTGTTCTGTCTCAAACTTTAGGAGCCAGGCAGGGAGAGAGAGAGGCAGAATCTGTTCTGTATCAAATTTTAGGAGCCAGGCAGGGAGAGAGGGAAGCAGAGCCTGTTCTGTATCAAATTTTAGGAGCCAGGCAGGGAGAGAGGGAAGCAGAGCCTGTTCTGTATCTAGCAAAATGAAAAGGCAAATGCTCTAGCTGCAATATCTGCCATCCTCAGCGCTCTTAAAATACATCTTCTATGGATATGGTAATCCTGTCTTGCCCGGTGCTCTTAGGGATATTAGTTGTGTCAGTATTTTATTTTACCTTTATTTGACTAGGCAAGTCAGTTAAGAACACATTCTTATCTTCAATGACGGCCCAGGAACAGTGGGTTAACCTGTTGGGGGTAGGGGGCAGTATTGACACGGCCGGATAAAAAACGTACCCGATTTAATCTGGTTACTACTCCTGCCCAGTAACTACAATATGCATATAATTATTGGCTTTGGATAGAAAACACCCTAAAGTTTCTAAAACTGTTTGAATGGTGTCTGTGAGTATAACATAACTCATATGGCAGGCAAAAACCTGAGAAGATTTCATGCAGGAAGTGGCCTGTCTGACAAGGTGTTGTTGTTCTTGCCTCTGTTTATTGAAGACTGAGGATCTTAGCTGTAACGTGACACTTCCTACGGCTCCCATAGGCTCTCAGAGCCCGGGAAAAAGCTGAATGATATCGAGGCAGCCCCTGGCTGAAACACATTTGCGCTTTTGGCAAGTGGCCGATCAGAGGACAATGGGCTTAGGCGCGTGCACGAGTCGACCCCGTGCTTTATTTTCTTTCGTCTTTTTACCTAAACGCAGATTCCCGGTCGGAATATTATCGCTTTTTTACGAGAAAAATGGCATAAAAATTGATTTTAAACAGCGGTTGACAAGCTTCGAAGTACGGTAATGGAATATTTAGACATTTTTTGTCACGAAATGCGTCGTGCTCGTCACCCTTATTTACCCTTTCGGATAGTGTCTTGAACGCACGAACAAAACGCCGCTGTTTGGATATAACTATGGATTATTTGGGACCAAACCAACATTTGTTATTGAAGTAGAAGTCCTGGGAGTGCATTCTGACGAAGAACACCAAAGGTAATCAAACTTTTCTAATAGTAAATCGGAGTTTGGTGAAGGCTAAACTTGCTGGGTGTCTAAATAGCTAGCCCTGTGATGCCGGGCTATCTACTTAGAATATTGCAAAATGTGCTTTCACCGAAAAGCTATTTTAAAATCGGACATATCGACTGCATAGAGGAGTTCTGTATCTATAATTCTTAAAATAGTTGTTATGCTTTTTGTGAACGTTTATCGTGAGTAATTTAGTACATTTTTTGTAAATTCACCGGAAGTTTGCGGGGGGTATGCTAGTTCTGAACATCACATGCTAATGTAAAAAAGCTGTTTTTTGATATAAATATGAACTTGATTGAACAAAACATGCATGTATTGTATAACATAATGTCCTAGGGTTGTCATCTGATGAAGATCATCAAAGGTTAGTGCTGTCAAAGGTTAGTGACGATTTCGTCCCGCCGACCCTAGAGAGGTTAACAGCCTTGTTCAGGGGCAGAACGACAAATTTTTACCTTGTCAGCTCGGGGATTCGATCTTGCAACCTTTCGGTTTCAAGTCCAAAGCTCTAATCACTAGGCTACCGGCCACCCCATGGCAGCCTATGGTGGTTAGGGAGGGACTGGGAGAATCACTGCTGCTGCTCTAAAGGAGACGTGAATCCCCAGGTCATGGAGAGGTCAAGTATTCCAGACTACTACTACCAGTTCTAGACATACTACTACAGTAGTTTTAGTACTATAGTAGTTCTATACTGCTACTCCTGCCATATATGCCTATTCAGATTAGATTTATTAGAATCCCCATTAGTCGTCGCCAATGGCGACAGCTAGTCTTACTGGGATTTGACACATAACAAAAAATACATTACCGACAAAAGACAATTTACATACATTTAAAAACATGAACATGTAGTCTGTGTGTGCATCTATCAGTTCCACATACATGTCAGTACATACACAACAAGTAGGTCACATGGAGGAAAGGCGTTGTGCCGTGAGGTGTTGCTTTATTTGTTTTTTGGAACCAGATTTGCTGTTCACTTGTTTGTTATAAAAACAAGAAGTGACGAAGTGAGTCTTTCCTCAACTCTTAGCCAAGAGAGACCGGAATGCATACTATTAATATTAGCCCCCTGATTAAAATGAAGGACAAGACATGCTGCTCTGTTCTGGGCCAGTTGCAGCTTACAGTGGGGCAAAAAAGTATTTAGTCAGCCACCAATTGTGCAAGTTCTCCCACTTAAAAAGATGAGAGAGGCCTGTAATTTTCATCATAGGTACACTTCAACTATGACAGACAAAATGAGAAAAAAAATCCAGAAAATCACATTGTAGGATTTTTAATGAAATTATTTGCAAATTATGGGGGAAAATAGTATTTGGTCACCTACAAACAAGCAAGATTTCTGGCTCTCACAGACCTGTAACTTCTTCTTTAAGAGGCTCCTCTGTCCTCCACTCGTTACCTGTATTAATGGCACCTGTTTGAACTTGTTATCAGTATAAAAGACACCTGTCCACAACCTCAAACAGTCATACTCCAAACTCCACTATGGCCAAGACCAAAGAGCTGTCAAAGGACACCAGAAACAAAATTGTAGACCTGCACCAGGCTGGGAAGACTGAATCTGCAATAGGTAAGCAGCTTGGTTTGAAGAAATCAACTGTGGGAGCAATTATTAGGAAATGGAAGACATACAAGACCACTGATAATCTCCCTTGATCTGGGGCTCCACGCAAGATCTCACCCCGTGGGGTCAAAATGATCACAAGAACGGTGAGCAAAAATCCCAGAACCACACGGGGGGACCTAGTGAATGACCTGCAGAGAGCTGGGACCAAAGTAACAAAGCCTACCATCAGTAACACACTACGCCGCCAGGGACTCAAATCCTGCAGTGCCAGACGTGTCCCCCTGCTTAAGCCAGTACATGTCCAGGCCCATCTGAAGTTTTCTAGAGAGCATTTGGATGATCCAGAAGAGGATTGGGAGAATGTCATATGGTCAGATGAAACCAAAATATAACTTTTTGGTAAAAACTCAACTCGGCGTGTTTGGAGGACAAAGAATGCTGAGTTGCATCCAAAGAACACCTACTGTGAAGCATGGGGGTGGAAACATCATGCTTTGGGGCTGTTCTGCAAAGGGACCAGGACGACTGATCCGTGTAGAGGAAAGAATGAATGGGGCCATGTATCGTGAGATTTTGAGTGAAAACCTCCGACCATCAGCAAAGGCATTGAAGATGAAACGTGGCTGGGTCTTTTAGTATGACAATGATCTCAAACACACCGCCCGGGCAACGAAGGAGTGGCTTCGTAAGAAGCATTTCAAGGTCCTGGAGTGGCCTAGCCAGTCTCCAGATCTCAACCCCATAGAAAATCTTTGGAGGGAGTTGAAAGTCTGTGTTGCCCAGCGACAGCCCCAAAACATCACTGCTCTAGAGGAGATCTGCATGGAGGAATGGGCCAAAATACCAGCAACAGTGTGTGAAAACCTTACAGAAAATGTTTGACCTGTGTCATTACCAACAAAGGGTATTGAACAAAGTATTGAGATAAACTTTTGTTATTGACCAAATACTTATTTTCCACCATAATTTGCAAATAAATTCATTAAAAATCCTACAATGTGATTTTCTGGATTTTTTCCCCTCATTTTGTCTGTCATAGTTGAAGTGTACCTATGATGAAAATTACAGGCCTCTCATCTTTTTAAGTGGGAGAACTTGCACAATTGGTGGCTGACTAAATACTTTTTTGCCCCACTTTAACTAGATCTTTCTTTGCAGTACTTGACCTTATGACTGTGGAGCGTTGTGTCAAAAAAGCAGAGCATCTATTTATTACGGACAGACCTCTCCCCATATTTACAACCATTGAATTGATATGTTCTAGGAATACAAATATGCATCTGATGGTCACAGATACAGTTGAAGTTGGAAGTTGACATACACTTAGGTTGGAGTCATTAAAACTCGTTTTTCAACCACTCCACAAATTTCTTGTTAACAAACTATAGTTTTGGCAAGTCGGTTAGGACATCTACTTTGTGCAAGACAATTGTTTACAGACAGATTATTTCACTTATAATTCACTGTAACACAATTCCAGTGGGTCAAAAGTTTACATACACTAAGTTGACTGTGCCTTTAGACAGCTTGGGAAAATCCAGAAAATGATGTCATGGCTTTAGAAGCTTCTGTTAGACTAATTGACATCATTTGAGTCAATTGGAGGTGTACCTGTGGATGTATTTCACGGCCTACCTTCAAACTCAGTGCCTCTTTGCTTGACATCATGGGAAAATCTAAAGAAATCAGCCAAGACCTCAGAAAAGAAAATTGTAGATCTCCACAAGACTGGTTCATCCTTGGAAGCAATTTCCAAACACCTAAAGGTACCACGTTCATCTGTACAAACAATAGTATGCAAGTATAAACACCATGGGACCATGAAGCCGTCATACTGCTCAGAAAGGAGATGCGTTCTGTCTCCTAGAGATGGACGCACTTTGGTGCGAAAAGTGCAAATCAATCCCAGAACAACAGCAAAGGACCTTGTGAAGATGCTGGAGGAACCAGGTACAAAAGTATCTATATTCACAGTAAAACGAGTCCTATATCAACATAACCTGAAAGGCCGCTCAGCAAGGAAGTTGCCACTGCTCCAAAACCCCCATAAAAAAAGCCAGGTTATGGTTTGCATCTGCACATGGGGCCAAAGATCGTACTTTTTAGAGAAATGTCCTCTGGTCTGATGAAACAAAAATAGAACTGTTTGGCCATAATGACCATTGTTATATTTGGAAGTAAAAGGGGGAGGCTTGCAAGCTGAAGAACACCATCCCAACCATGAAGCACGGGGGTGGCAGCATCATGTTGTGGGGGTGCTTTGCTACAGGAGGGACTGGTGCACTTCACAAAATGGATGGCATCAGGAGGCAGAAAAATTATGTGGATATATTGAAGCAACATCTCAAGACATCAGTCAGGAAGTTAAAGCTTGGTCGCAAATGGGTCTCCCAAATGGACAATGACCCCAAGCATACTTCCACAGTTGTGGCAAAATGGCTCAAGGACAACAAAGTCAAGGTATTGGAGTGGCCATCCCAAAGCCCTGACCTCAATCCTATAGAAAATGTTCGGGCATAACTGAAAAAGCGTGCGTGAGCAAGGAGGCCTACAAACCTGACTCAGTTACACCAGCTCTGTCAGGAGGAATGGGCCAAAATTCACCCAACTTTTTGTGGGAAGCTTGTGGAAGGCTACCCGAAACATTTGACCCAGTTAAACAATCAAAGGCAATGCTATCAAATTCTAATTGAGTGTATGTAAACTTCTGACCCACTGGGAATGTGATGAAAGAAATAAAAGCTGAAATAAATAATTCTCTCTACTATTATTCTGGCATTTCACATTCTTAAAATAAAGTGGGGATCCTAACTGACCTAAGACAGGGAATTTTCACTATGATTAAATGTCAGGAATTGTGAAAAACTGAGTTTAAATGTATTTGGCTAAGGTGTATGTAAACTTCCGACTTCAACTGTACCTTAAAAAAAAGTTAGGGGCATGGTTCAGAAATCCAGTCAGTCAGTCAGTATCTGGTGTGACCACCATTTGCCTCATGCAGAGCATCTCCTTCACATAGAGTTGAACAGGCTGTTGATTGTGGCCTGTGGAATGTTGTCCCGCTCCTCTTCAATGGCTGGTTATTGGCAGGAACTGGAACACTCTGTCGTACACGTCGATCCAGAGCATTCCAAACATATTCAATGGGTGACATGTCTGGTGAGTATGCAAGCCATGGAAGAACTGGGACAGTTTCAGCTTCAGCTTTGTGTCAGACACTTGCGACATGGGGCTGTACATTATCATGCTGATAGGTGAAGTATGCATCGCCACCATGGGCCACTCTGTTCACAACGTTGACATCAGCAAACCGCTCGCCCACACAATCCCATGCACACTGTCTGCCATCTGCCCGGTACAGTTGAAACTGGGATTCATCCGTGAAGAGCACATTTCTCCAGCATGCCAGTGGCTATCGAAGGTGGGCGTTAGCCCACTGAAGTCAATTATGACTCCGAACTGCAGTCAGGTCAAGACCCTGGTAAGGACGACGAGCATGCAAATGAGCTTCCCTTAGACTGACAGTGTGTGCAGAAATTCTTTGGTTGTGCAAGCCCACAGTTTTCATCAGCTGTCTGGGTGCTTGGTCTCAGACGATCCCGCAGGTGAAGAAGCCAGATGTGGAGGTCCTGGGCTGGCGTGGTTACACGTGGTCTGCGCTTGTGAGGCCGGTTGGACGTACTGACAAATTATCTAAAATTACCTAAATTAACATTAAATTCTCTGGCAACAGCTCTGGTGGACATTCCTGCAGTCAGCATGCCAATTGGCCAATTGCACACTCCCTCAGAACTTGAGGCATCTGTGGCATTATGTTATGTTAAAAAATGGCACATTCTAGAGTGGCCTTTTACTGTCCCCAGCACAAGGTGCACCCGTGTAATGATCATGCTGTTTAATTAGCGTATTGATATGTCACACTTGTTTAGTGAATGGATTATCTTGGCAAAGAATAAATGCTCACTAACTGGAATGTAAACAAATTTGTACACAACATTTGAGAGAAATAAGCTTTTTGCGAGTATGAAACACGGGACCAAAACTTTACATGTTGAGTTTATATTTTTGTTCAGCGTAAGTTTAAGTCTGAAAATATCCAGAACTCATTTCCCTACTGTTCCATTTTTCTCTCTCCCTATTTCAAAACAGATAATAATTATGCTTATCTTGTGACAACTAAACATTGCTTGCCAGGCTCAGACAGAGAGAAGAGCGAGGAGAGAGGGATAAGTAGGAGGAGGATGGAGGAGAGAATGGGATTGTTAATAAAGTTTGGCCAGCGTGTTTGTGTGCATGGTAATAATCGTGTGGCTGGCACAAATCAATCCCAGAAATCTGTATGCTTGGCAAGGCTCTAACAAAGACCAGCCATGTGGAAAATAGGCCTGGTGTCACCCCAAACGACCTGTGGAGGCATACCGACTCACACCCCAGCCCCTACCAGAACAACTGTGGAGTGACCGAGAGTGACTCACACCCTGGCCCCATACCACACCATCCCCTTTTATACCCCAGCCCTTATCACTGTGTGGAAAATAGGCCCAGCGTCACCCCAGATGACCTGTGGAGTGACGGGGACAGACCCAGACCCTTACTACACCGTCTCACACTCAGGCTCTTACCGCTTGCCCTATCAACTACTGTACCTCTCACTGGATTCAAATATGCAACCTTTGGCACCAGAGGCAAATGCTTATGCCCATCCGTCATCAGTGGAGGCTGCTTAGGGGAGGGCGGCTCATAATAATGGCTGGAACGGAGCGAATGAAAGGGCATCAAACACATGGAAACTATGGAAATGTATTATGTATTTGATTCCATTTCACTTACTCTGCTCGAGCCATTACCACAAGCCCGTCCTCCCTGATTAAGGTGCCACCGTCATCCTTTGTCCGTCATCCCCGTCCACATCCGGAACCTACTTGAAGGTAACAGAGCTCAACGTGGCCCCTAGAGGCCGGTTTCCGTAGCACGCGGTCCAGCAAGTATATTTCACTGGTCATCCCCAAAGCCAACTCCCCCTTTGGCCGCCTTTCCTTCCAGTTCTCTGCTGCCAATTACTGGAACGAATTGCAAAAATCTCTGAAACTGGAGTCTTATATCTCCCTCACTAACTTTAAGCATCAGCTGTCAGAGCAGCTTACCGATCACTGCACCTGTACACAGCCCATCTGTAAATAGCCCACCCAACTACCTCATCCCCATATTGTTATTTATTTTTGCTCTTTTGCACCCCAGTATCTCTACTTGCACATCATGATCTGCACATCTATAACTCCAATGGTAATGCTAAATTGTAATTATTTCGCCACTATGACCTATTTATTGCCTTACCTCCCTAATCTTACTACATTTGCAAACACTGTATATAGATTTTTCTATTGTGTTATCGACTGTACGTTTGTTTATCCTTACCCTTATGTTACTCTGTGTTGTTGTTTTTGTCGCACTGCTTTGCTTTATCTTGGCCAGGTCGCAGTTGTAAATGAGAACTTGTTCTCAACTAGCCTACCTGGTTAAATAAAGGTGAAATAAATAAAAAAACTCTCCAGACACCCTCAGACATGGATGGACGTCAAACACTGACTTGTATCACAGGTGACCTGGCTGGCCCTATAGTGTACCACCTCACAGCCCCTAAAACACCAGACCTTGCCGAGCTCCCCGGCCCCTACCCACAGTGTGGAGAATAGGCCCGGCATCGCACCAGAAGACCTGTGGAGAGACGGAGTCAGGGACGGAGACACCCTGGCCCCATAACGCACGGCCCCTCGCTCTCCCAAACGACCGTGAGAGACACCCCATCAGCAAGCTTCGCCTGGTTCACAATGACATGTCTATGTTCATAGTAGCAAAACTAACAGAATACAGAGCAGCTGGGGCTCTCTAACCGTGACCTCTATGAGCTCGAGACAAATTAGGGGTTTTTGATTGTTGATTACATCTGCGTGGCCGTTTCCCAAGAGGATCCCAACTCTATATTCCTCAGAATCCTTTGTGTGTCTCTCACTCTCTCTGTGTGTTGCCTGACTTCGTTATTTGGATGGAAACTACACCGTGCTGTCTGTCTCTCAGCCTCTGTGCCTGGCCGGCATCCATCTAATCGAAGCTACTGTCCCAACATGTCAATATGCTATAATAGCTCTATGTAATGGAAACAAATACCACTGATCAACACCACCATCCACCTGCTTTTAAACTCTGTCCAAAGCGGCTTCCTTCCATCGAACAGAAAATCGAATGCCTTGGCTACAATGAAACAGTAGCCAGACACACAATACAATGGTAGCATCAATGGTAGCATCAATGGTAGCAAACTGGAGCTCCAGATTGTGAGTGAATGATTGGATACAATTTCTACCAGTTGTCAATGACTTGGCTGTTGCGTTGTTGTTTCTGTTGTTGTTATCCCTCCATATTGCTGTGAGTGTAAAGTTGTCACGAGAATTTCTAGTTCCAATGATATTAACTCAAAACTCACTATATACTTTGAACAATTCCCCGGGGGTTGTAAGGCCCCGGTTAACAGAAGAATTTGACAAAGTCCCAGAAGTCTGCAAAAGGTAAGTTCTTTATTCAGAGAGCTCTAAATATACTGCTCAAAAAAATAAAGGGAACACTTAAACAACACAATGTAACTCCAAGTTAATCACACTTCTGTGAAATCAAACTGTCCACTTAGGAAGCAACACTGATTGACAATAAATGTCACATGCTGTTGTGCAAATGGAATAGACAACAGGTGGAAATTATAGGCAATTAGCAAGACACCCCCAATAAAGGAGTGGTTCTGCAGGTGTTAACCACAGACCACTTCTCAGTTCCTATGCTTCCTGGCTGATGTTTTGGTCACTTTTGAATGCTGGCGGTGCTTTCACTCTAGTGGTAGCATGAGATGGAGTCTACAACCCACACAAGTGGCTCAGCTAGTGCAGCTCATCCAGGATGGCACATCAATGCGAGCTGTGGCAAGAAGGTTTGCTGTGTCTGTCAGCGTAGTGTCCAGAGCATGGAGGCGCTACCAGGAGACAGGCCAGTACATCAGGAGACGTGGAGGAGGCCGTAGGAGGGCAACAACCCAGCAGCTGGACCGATACCTCCGCCTTTGTGCAAGGAGGAGCAGGAGGAGCACTGTCAGAGCCCTGCAAAATGACCTCCAGCAGGCCACAAATGTGCATGTGTCTGCTCAAACGGACAAAAACTCCATGAGGGTGGTATGAGGGCCCGACGTCCACAGGTGGGGGTTGTGCTTACAGCCCAACACCGTGCAGGACGTTTGGCATTTGTCAGAGAACACCAAGATTGGCAAATTCGCCACTGGCGCCCTGTGCTCTTCACAGATGAAAGCAGGTTCACACTGAGCACATGTGACAGACGTGACAGAGTCTGGAGACGACGTGGAGAATGTTCTGCTGCCTGCAACATCCTCCAGCATGACCGGTTTGGCGCTGGGTCAGTCATGATGTGGGGTGGCATTTCTTTGGGGGGCCGCACAGCCCTCCATGTGCTCACCAGAGGTAGCCTGACTGCCATTAGGTACCGAGATGAGATCCTCAGACCCCTTGTGAGACCATATGCTGGTGCGGTTGGCCCTGGGTTCCTCCTAATGCAAGACAATGCTAGACCTCATGTGGCTGGAGTGTGTCAGCAGTTCCTGCAAGAGGAAGGCATTGATGCTATGGACTGGCCCGTCCGTTCCCCAGACCTGAATCCAATTGAGCACATCTGGGACATCATGTCTCGCTCCATCCACCAACGCCACGTTGCACCACAGACTGTCCAGGAGTTGGCGGATGCTTTAGTCCGGGTCTGGGAGGAGATCCCTCAGGAGACCATCCGCCACCTCTTCAGGAGCATGCCCAGGCATTGTAGGGAGGTCATACAGGCACGTGGAGGCCACACACACTACTGAGCCTCATTTTGACTTGTTTTAAGGACATTACATCAAAATTGGATCAGCCTGTAGTGTGGTTTTCCACTTTAATTTTGAGTGTGACTCCAAATCCAGACCTCCATGGGTTGATAAATTGGATTTCCATTGATTATTTTTGTGTGATTTTGTTGTCAGCACATTCAACTATATAAAGAAAAAAGTATTTAATAAGATTATTTCATTCATTCAGATCTAGGATGTGTTATTTTAGTGTTCCCTTTATTTTTTGAGCAGTGTATTATACAATGCACATAGCCTTTTATACCTTACATTTGGTCATACCATACCCCTTATAAATGCCCCTCCTCTTCTCCAACACTGTCAATGCTTATTTACAAGTCTTCTCCATCATATACATTGCTTATCATATCCTGCAACATGTTACATAATCTACTGCAAGCCCAACGGTTTCTTCGACCTCCCTGGATGGGGAAACCTCCTTCCTGTTATCAGTTTCACAGTGGTCACAAGTTGTCTGTTAACAGTTCTTCTTTTCCTTGAATGTCTCACTTACATTGCTAAATAGTAAAGTCTTAAGTCTTGTTAAGGCAAGGGCTGATTTCAAGGTTTTACTGCTAACCTACAAAGCATTACATGGGCTTGCTCCTACCTATCTTTCCGATTTGGTCCTGCCGTACATACCTACACGTACGCTACGGTCACAAGACGCAGGCCTCCTAATTTTCCCTAGAATTTCTAAGCAAACGGCTGGAGGTAGGGCTTTCTCCTATAGAGCTCCATTTTTATGGAATGGTCTGCCTACCCATGTGAGAGACGCAGACTCAGTCTCAACCTTTAAGTCTTTACTGAAGACTTATCTCTTCAGTAGGTCCTATGATTAAGTATAGTCTGGCCCAGGAGTGTGAAGGTGAACGGAAAGGCTGGAGCAACGAACCGCCCTTGCTGTCTCTGCCTTGTCGGTTCCCCTCTTCCCACTGGGATTCTCTGCCTCTAACCCTTTTACAGGGGCTGAGTCACTGACTTACTGGTGTTCTTCCATGCCGTCCATGGGAGGGGTGCGTCACTTGAGTAGGTTGAGCCACTGACGTGGTCTTCCTGTCTGGGTTGGCGCCCCCCCCCTTGGGTTGTGCCGTGGCGGAGATCTTTGTGGGCTATACTCGGCCTTGTCTTCGGACGGTAAGTTGATGGTTGTAGATATCCCTCTAGTGGTATGGGGGCTGTGCTTTGGCAAAGTGGGTGGGGTTATATCCTGCCTGTTTGGCCCTGTCCGGGGGTATCATCGGATGGGGCCACAGTGTCTTCTGATCCCTCCTGTCTCAGCCTCCAGTATTTATGCTGCAGTAGTTTATGTGTCGGAGGGCTAGGGTCAGTCTGTTACATCTGGAGTACTCTCTTGTCTTATTCGGTGTCCTGTGTGAATGTAAATATGCTCTCTCTAATTCTCTCTTTCTTTCTTTCTCTCGGAGGACCTGAGCCCTAGGACCATGCCTCAGGACTACCTGGCATGATGACTCCTTGCTGTCCCCAGTCCACCTGGCCATGCTGCTGCTCCAGTTTCAACTGTTCTGCCTGCGGCTACGGAACCCTGACCTGTTCACCGGACGTGCTTGTTGCACCCTCGACAACTACTATGATTATTATTATTTGACCATGCTGGTCATTTACGAACATTTTAACATCTTGACCATGTTCTGTTATAATATCCACCCGGCACAGCCAGAAGAGGACTGGCCACCCCTCATAGCCTGGTTCCTCTCTAGGTTTCTTCCTAGGTTTTTGGCCTTTCTCAGGAGTTTTTCCTAGGGAGTTTTTCCCAGCCACCGTGCTTCTTTCACATGCATTGCTTGCTGTTTGGGGTTTCAGGCTGGGTTTCTGTACAGCACTTTGAGATTTCAGCTGATGTACGAAGGGCTATATAAATAAATTTGATTTGATTTGATTTGATTTAACTTGTCCTATGCACACACATTAGAGAATTACAGTTATACGTTTCAGGGTGGAATCCTTAAGTCATTACCTTAAACATATCAATTCCATTATCAAAAGTGTTACCAGGTTTTTCTCCAAAATGATCTTGAACTTGAAATCCAGTTTAATCCAAAGGTCATGGGTCATTGAATGGAGATATTACTCTGATATCATTCTGAGAGGTGTAAACCCAGATCTCTCCCTGATCCCAGCCCAACACCGGCAAAGCAGATGCTGGGTCCAATAGAAATGTAGATCGCAGCCAAGCGACCCAAAATGACTAGCCCACAATATCATGCATCACCAGTCCAATCAAAACCCAGAACGCAGAACACTAACCCTAAACCCCCAGCGCACCTGCCTCTGCCGCCATCACCATCAATAATGAGAGAAAAATGAAATAAGAAATAAATACATCTAACAGAACAGAAACATGTGTGCCTCCCTGCCATCGCACACTTTGCAGCTGGAGGCGAATAGAGAAAATCCACAAATTGGTAAGGCGAGATAGATAACAAATGAAATAGCTAAAGAAACGGTTGAATCCTCTCTTTCATGCACATCAAAGAGTATTTTCTCTTGAGCAGCAGGGGGGTTAAAAACTCCAGATTCATTTTTGGACTTCCGCCCAACGATGGGATTTTAATGAAGCAAAATTAGACAACGGATTTCACTTCCGAAATGGCAAATTTGGCTAAATGCAATTTATTAAGGAAATAAGAAATACATAAGTTGTGTCATTATTCACTGCTACATTTAGTGTGTGATTATAAAGCACTTATGAAGAACTTACGAAGTGTCATGTGTCACATACATCTGCGGCATCAAAAGCTAGTCACGTTTCTATAAATTATAGATTACATTTCTCGGTTCTCGCATCAATATTCACATCCGGACTCAGTCTTGGTTGTCGAGTGCTGTTTCAACCATCCAATATACTGTATGTTCTGGTATTGCCAGAAAGCACATGCATTCCTAATTTGGAATGGAGGACACTTGGACTCTCTGCCTCTCTGAATCGCTCTGTATCTGTGTCTCTCTCTCCTCTCTCTCTTGCTCTTCTTGTCTCTCTTCTCTTGTCTCTCTCTCCTCTTGTCTCTCTCTCCTCTCTCTTTCTCTCTCTCTCACTTTTCTATCTCTCTCTCTTTTCTCTCGCTTCTCTCTCTCTCAGACAGTAGAAAGGAAAGAACAGCTGGAGAAAACATAATGAGTCCCAGAAGATATGGCTGCCCTCCAACACACACACACACAAATGGCAACCTATTCACTAAATAGTGCACTTCTTTTGACCAGGACCCATAGTCTCTGGTCATAAGTAGTGCACTAAGGAATAGGGTGCCATTTGGGATGTAGCCTAGATATTTTTTAATACATTGGAATGGCTCCTGCAATAGTGGGGACAATATAACTTCAGAGACTTTCCATTAAATAATATTTCTAAGGTAGCATACACATATCCCTGAGATGGCATGTGTTTTCTGAGAGAATATTCATCCTGCATATATTGACTTTGTGCCAAGTTTCAGAACTATTGCTAAGATAAGCTGCAATGATGTGACGTGGGTCTATCTGAATCCTACCTTGCACCCTTACTTCTCATGGCACGAATACAGCAGGAGAAAAGTGCATTAAGGAATAGGACCATGAGTAACAAACAGTAGGGAACAAGACTGTCTGTGTCAGAGCAACTGTGGTGCCATAGTGACTAAGCTCCCTTGACAGACAGACAGACAGACAGACAGACAGACAGACAGACAGACAGACAGACAGACAGACAGACAGACAGACAGACAGACAGACAGACGTGCTTGGTAAGAGCACTTGAGAACGAAAGCCATGTTTGCATCCCAAATGGTACCCTATTTCCTATACAGTGCACTACTTTTGACTAGAGCCCATAGGACTCTGGTCAAAAGAAGTGCACCATACAGGGAATCAGGTGCCATTTGGGACACAGCCAAACAGTTGGTACTGTAGGCTAGGTACCAGCACTTCTGGACAAAGGAGGTGAGTTAAGACATACAGTAATAACAGAGAGCTCTGTTCATGTTCTGTAATGTATCCTTCAGCCATTCCCTCTTTGTCCAATCGACCTCACAAAGTTGTAGTGAAAGAATGACAGAAGGTTATACTGGCGACTGGCTGGCGTGGAAGCACAGTGTGATGACTCATTCACAATTTACGACATTGTTTGGATGGCTGACCATCTGTCGCCTACCACAGGGGTCAAACACACCTTATCTGTGGTGATCTAGAGGAAGAGACGTTCCCACGGAAGTCCTGGGGTCACTGACGCCAGGAGAGGTGGGAAGACTGACGAAAACGGAATATCGACAAAATGAATGTTACTGTGTGAATTAAACTGCCATGTTTGAATTGTTTCAAGAGTTCTTGAAGAGTTATGAATTTTTTGTTTCATTGTACTGTAAGAGCTATGGATTTATTGTTACAGAGACACTGTGCTTTTCTGTTGGTCGGATGGCGGATAGTTGAAAGATGAGCGACATTTAAACCGAGTTAGAATCCTGGTGTGTTTTCCTTTCGATAGGTTTTACAAGTAAAGTGCAAAGAAATGTTAGTTCAGGTTGGGGGTAAGTTTCTGCTTGAATTTGGTTAAAAGGACAGTGTTCATACTTTGAGAACTTATTAGCAAGCTCCTGTGTGTATAAGACACACATATTCTTTTCTTAGAGATGAGCTCCCAAGTGGCGCAGCACCGCATCTCAGTGCTTTTTCACATCCGGCTGTGATTGGGAGTCCCATAGGGCGGCACACATTTGGCCCAACGGCAGTCAATGTAAATAAGAATTTGTTCTTAACTGACTTGCCTAGTTAAATAAAGGTTAAATATGTGTGTATATATATATATATATATATTAAATACTCTGAACTGAAAACATCTGGAACCATGTTAAGTCTTAGCCTAATCAAAATAGTAATTTACTCTGAGTAGTCTGTAATGTATGTATTTCATATACACTGTAATTGTTTGAGTAGTCATTATTTCATGACTAATACATTATATTAGATCAATTGAGTAAATGTGTTTCTCGTTTTACAGAGTAATTCTTTGATTGACTATATACGTTCATAATTTAATCAGGTCTATTTATAGTTGTTATTTACACTATAGTACATAGCACATGCTTAGGTACCACCTTGACATCTATTACCTGCTTGCCTCAGTAAATCCATGCTAGAACTATTCCTATCTAGTCTCTCAATAATTGAGTAACGGTGCAAGTTAGACACATGTTCATTATAGTCATACTGAGAGGTGACGCAAGGCTTGCTACTGACTGGATCCCTCCAGAGACGTACAGGGCCTGTTGAATTTATTCACGTGATAATGGAGTCAGATTGACGAACGTCGTTCATTATTATCGCCATCATTTCTACATAACGGTTGGATCATTTCTACACAACTACAAAGTCTTGCGCGAAAGAGACACAGAGCAGACACAAGAGACAAGGTCAGCACGGCCTCATGCGGCTCTATTGAAGAGCAGCAGGATACGTCTGTATTGTACGTATGCAAGATGACAAGTTGCAGACAAAGGAGGTAACAGCTCAACTTGAGGCAGATTATCCAATGTACTCTCCAGTCTAGTCATGTCCATTTTATATCGAGACAAAAACCAGTAAGAAAGCGGTAAATACCGGACTGTCATATAAAAATGGTCTTATTTTTTTTAACAGGTCAAATACTGTGTTTTTTGTCTGAAATAGGTCACAGGTGCCTCTTCATTTCAGCGAATGTCCCCTTCCCTCCTTTTGCCATCCCTCACTCTTTGCCCCTTCATAACATTTAGAGGGGTCTTTGGGAAAGGGCAGCATTCATCACCAGCCCATGGCATCCTTTTTCCTGCTAAATTGCACCTTAGCTTCATCTGTCATTGGTATCGAAGAGGGGACCGACAGACAGTACGGATTCACCTTGCCAGCCTTCATTTGGTGTAGTGATGGGGAAGGTGACCTAACCTATTCTCACCTCTGTCTCTCACATGCTGTGAAGACACCTCATAACATCGGATATATACCCCTTGTACGTGACACTCACTGCTGGCTATAAAGCCCTGTACACGCCGTGCAACAGCCGCACCAATCCTTCCCTGTAAGGTGTTTAACCCATTGTACTGCCAAGGAAATCACCTCCATGTGTACATGTCACCCCAGCCACAGGGAACCACAGAGGAAGATACCGTGGAGATACTATCCAGTGTCCGAGAAAGGTACTGAGTGACATATGGGTCTCTGTTCCCCAGCAATGTGGACACCTCCACTGCAGCCTGCCAGCTGTCGCCAGGCCTAGCTCCACTTCAGGGACTTCCAGAATGTTCTCATCTCTCTGTACCGTGGCCTAAGGGCTTGGCAGCAGTCAACCTTGGAATCATCTTCTATGTTCCCTCTCACACCTCACCTTCAAACTGACACAGTAGCTAGTTCCTTGGCAACCACACTAATAACCCGTTGGCATGGCTTCTCCGCCAATCACCTGACTTAATCATAACCATTACTACCTACCCAAAAGCATAATCTTCCCTTCTGAGGACTCCAGGATTCCAGCTTCTGATTCCATTGAAAGGCAATTTAAAAAGTGTCCTAATTGAGCATGTTTAGTGTGAACTCTCCTCTTTCACACTCTCCTCTCCATTCCTTTCCATTTTTCCCTCACTCCTTCCCTCCTTTTCCTCTCAGCCAGATGGTTGGATCCATCCCATGACTTCATAATGCTACATCTGTTTAGCCAACCCTGCAAATGAATGTACCGCAAACCGCTTCATCACTCAGCCAATTCAATTAAAACACGTCTTGTGTTGAGCTCGGACGCTGACACATAGATAGATATTATACACACGCACACGCACACACGCACACACACCAGATCCTAAAAAAACAAGAGAAAAGCCTATAATAGACATGGAAATAGGAAGATTACTGTTTTATGATTTAACTCCATTTATGTGAATCTGAATCCCATTTTGTGACTAGCATGTGTGCCCCTGTGTGTGTGTGTGTGTGTGTGTGTGTGTGTGTGTGTGTGTGTGTGTGTGTGTGTGTGTGCATGCGCGCGCGTGCGTGCGTGTATTCCCCTAGCATTAACTCTGTGTTAGATCCTGTTTGTTAAGTCGTGGTCTATGGGGAAAGCCACACAGCAGGGCCTGATGAATGTTTATGCTGGATTACACTGAGCAATAGGCCATATCCATGCTTCCCACTGTGGAACAACACATTATACAAGAGACTAAGGATAAACCCACCCGGAATCATATTACAATGTGTGTGTGTGTGTGTGTGTGTGTGTGTGTGTGTGTGTGTGTGTGTGTGTGTGTGTGTGTGTGTGTGTGTGTGTGTGTGCGTGCGTGCGTGCTCACATACACACACACACGTAGATATGCAGCCCCCCCACACACACACACACACACTCTCTCTCATGCGTGTGAAACCTATGCCTTATTGGAGTTGACAATGGACATGAGTGGCGCAGCTGAAGGTAATTATGGAGGGAAAGTGGCTAGCTGCCCACTCAAACATCCATGTCAGGGGCCACGCAGCAACATGGTCAGGGGCCACGCAGCAACATGGTCAGGGTCCACGCAGCAACATGGATCGCCCGCTCAAAGAGACTGACAGGCACACAGAACATACATTTTCCCAACCCAACCTCACGCATGTTTTATGAACCAACTTTCCATCGCTCTGTCTCTGTAGCAGGGGATGCTGAATGGGAGAACAGATAAGGAGAGTGCTGGTGTGTGTGAGTGCGTGTGTGCGCGTGTGTAATAGCGTGTGTTTTGTAATGCGAACCACAGGTTGAGCAGTTATACCTATAGCTCAGAACGAGATCCCCCTCGGTTGCGAACACGGCTGGTGGTCTGATTGGTCTGATTGCGTTCAGCTGAACAACGAGGGGAGTCACGGCCCGCTCCGCCCCCACCTCCTGCAGGTGTGCAGAAACCCAGTGCGCTCTGACACCCCCTATTTAAGCTATGAAAAGAGTATGAATTTGTTCTTTATTGACTGGCCTGGTTAAATAAAAAAAGGTAAAAAGAATAGTTTCAGTCTATAATTAAAAAACAACCCAGTAGGCCCTATTCAACACAGGCTAAACTCTAACATTGTTCAGAATTACAGGGTTGAAAGACTTTATACCTGGGTGAGTGCTAGCTATATTTATCTCCCTCCTCTTCTCCTCTATTCATCTACCTGCCGCAGGCAATACACTTATAATCAACCCGTTTTAAAGGTTGTACTAAGGCATTGTGCCAATACCTGTGGGGAGATGCAAAAGACATGGATAGATCCTCAGCATTGCACCCCCAAAGCTACCTAATTAACCCCAAGAGAAACCCGACTACCGCTCCTAAAGGGTAGAGCTTTATCATAATCGGTAAACTGGGAAAAAATAGATTATGTTACAAGTGCATAATCTTGCGTAGAATTTCCATCAAATCACCCAGTTTAGCAGGAAAATAATATTATGCTTACCGTAACGTCGTGTATTCATGTTGGCACTTCAGTTAGTTTCATAGTTCAGTTTTGATTGCAGATTATTCGAGTGAGAAGTTAGAGAAGGTCAGAGAGCAACTATGTGGAGGATGCGCTTCAGCCATGTCTGACAAGGTCGTTCACGTTGGTAAAATTCATTTCTACTTTTCTTGAATTATACATTTCATACAGTGTCATATACAGGCTGTTGATGATGATACTGTCCATATGCTTTTTCACGGAGATGGGATGTAGTGTGTGTAATTAGATGAGGTCACACACACACGAAGGACACGTTATTGTCAAGACCCACATTTGCATTGGTTTAATAGCATTACATATTCTATATTCTGTAAGCATCATTATGTTAGGATAGCAGCAGATGATGTGGTGCATGCTTTGATGTAGTCAGTTCCATGTATTAAACAGATCACTTTGTGCCGTAGGGACCTTTCCTAGGTACATCCCCATGCGATTATGTCTCTCAACTGTCAATCTGACTTGGCGGAAATTCCATGAGCGTGTAACTGAATACTGTAGTGGACTACAGAACACACATGGTGATGGGAGAGAGAGAACGAGAGAGAGAGAACAAGAGCGCGAGAGAACGAGAGCAAGAGAGAACGTGAGAGAGAACGAGAGCGAGAGAGAGAGAGCGATTGCTACGGCAAGACGATTACACGAAGATGAAAGATTTTCCAAGTTAAACGCGGGTTTTTCCTCATCAAGTTTTTTTTGGTGTATCACGGTGCAGGAAGAGTAAGACAGTGTCAGCAGAGGAGATTTAAGGGAAAAACATGGCAGAGATACATTATGTAAATGTCACCGATGCAATTTAAATTTGTTGGAATTTGTGTCCGACTCCCCTCTCCGTTGACTGCTCAGACAGAACTCTACTCCTGCGCAAAAAAATAAACATGACAAGATCTCTGAAAGTTCATGGAGATGAAGTACTAAAAGATTGGTGCTCTAAAATAAGTCCATTACTCATATGGATTGTTCCGTATGTATGGGAAAAGCCATACAAATAAGAAGGAAAAGCACATACTTGGAAGCTCTAAAGGCGTAGGACATGCTTCAGTTCGGCTGGCGGCTAGCTGAAGTCGGCTAGGCAAACTGAACGAGTGTGCTCACGTAATCTCTTAAAAGACCTCGCTTGAAAAACGAGAAAAAAGCAGCAATAGTATTGTTTGGCCATTTTGAGATGCTGTAGCCAGTATACACTTTCTCAAAATAGTCAGAATTCATCTATGATAATTCAAGAAATCTGTCACGCTTTTTTACGTTTTTCACGACCAGATCTTAGCCATGCAATTTTACATCTATGTAAGATGTTTGGTCCAGTATTTCTAAATGAAAAAATGTGAATGAAAACGAGTCGTCTCTCGTTGAATAACAACAAAGACACTATTGAAGAATCCCTACAATTGACCAACCACGGATGAAGGGCGTAGAACTTCAGCTCCCAAAACGCACAAACTGTTTCGGCTGGGAAGCATGCAGACGCCTTAACCCTGGCAATTGACTGGTAAACTCATGGGTACACTCAAAATGGCTGCCAGTCCACCAATGGAGATGCCCTTGAATGGAGATGCCCTTTCTATTCATTCTTATTTCTATGGGTAAAGCTCTAGAAACACAGAGATCGAGTCTGGAGAGTAGTAATAATGGAGACAATGGCTCTATAGCCTTATATAAAACCCCTAGCATGTCCTGTCAGTCCGTGTACCATCTCTCTCTCTCTCTCTCTCTCCTCTCCCTTCTCTCTGTCTCTCTGTCAAAGACTATCACACTATTGTATATCTGAGAGGCCTTGATCTCCTTTCCCCCCCTCTCCCCCTCTCCCTCCCTCTCGTTTTTTCTCTTTCAGACTCCTCCTGGTTGAGAACGTCTTCGCAGTCACTGATATCAGTCTGACAACGCTACCGTCTCCCCCTCTCTCCTTGCTCCCCCCCCTCTCTTCTCCTCTCTCAGAGCGCCAGTCAGTGATATCGGTCTGACAACGCTGCCGGGAATCACATCAGATCAGAACATCTCTGGCCGAGGCCGCCTAGCCCCAGCCTCAAACGAGCCCCAGATAATGTGTTTACCCGTTTCAGCCCTGGACCCACGCAGGCCAGACAGGCCAAATGTTTCTCCAGGACATAGAATATCTATAGAATAATGTATGTGTAACAACAAGGCAAAGCCACAAGAAATCAGAGGCATGAAATCATGAGGCATGACAACTCTGATTAGGAATCAAGGAGGAATTGATGTAAATCTTTTTGGTTGTGGTTTTAATATGTTTGATATAATTTTATAAGTATCATGATGATTCATTGATGCACTGGGTGAAAATAAAACAAATTACATATTTGACTGTCACGTGTGCTCCCTCTCCGGCCTCTAGGCCACCAGGCTGCTTGTTATGGTGCACACCTGTCACCAGCGTTACGCACATAATGACACTCACCTGGACTCCATCCCCTCCTTGATTACCTGCCCTATATATGTCACTCCCTTTGGTTTCTTCCCCAGTTGTCATTGTTTCTGTTCCTGTGTCAGTTCTGTGCGTTGTCCGTGTTTCTTAGTTTTGAATTATGTTGTGTTTATTTATTAAAACACTCACTCCCTGAACTTGAGTGTTGTTTTGTTTTAGAGGTGATGTCGGGTCTGGGTGTCAGAACCGGCGCTACCTGGGAGGCCTCAGCTGGCTCGACAGGCTGCCATGCCTCAGCGGGTTCGATAGGCTCCCATGCCTCAGCGGGTTCGATAGGCTCCCATGCCTCAGCTGGGTGAACAGGTTCCCGTGACTCAACCGAGGCAACCAGGGAGGTCTCAGCTGGCTCATCAGGCTTTCATGCCTCAGCCGGTTCATCAGTTTTCTGCGCCTCAGCGGAGGCGACCGGTCCGCTCCTGATCCCCGAGATCGTCCCTGTGGCTGGCGTCCTGGGGCCGAACGCGCCGGGGAGGGGGTACTGTCACGTATGCTCTCTCTCCGGCGCTCTAGGTCGCCATGTTCCCGCACCTTAGCAGAGGTGACCGGTCTGCTCCTGATCCCCGGGATCGTCATCATGGTCGGCGTCCTGCTGCTGGAGCCGTGCGTCGGTGAGGAGGTACTGTCACGTGTGCTCCCTCTCCGGCCTCTGGGTCACCAGGCTTCTCGTTATGGCGCACACCTGTCACCCTCGTTACTCCCACCTGCGAGTCATCAGACTCACCTGGACTCCATCACTTCCCTGATTACCTTCCTTATATATGTCACTCCCTTTGGTTCCTTCCCCAGGCGTTATTGTTTCTGTTCCTGTGTCAGTTCTGTGCGTTGTTCGTGTTTCTTATTATGTTGTGTTAATTAAAAACACTCACTACCTGAACTTGCTTCCCGACTCTCAGCGCACATCGTTACATTGACCCTGTATGTATACAGTATTTATACATATATGGCGCCAATGTGACATCAGGGTCAAAATTTCGAAGTGGTTTGAAACAAAAATAAAGGCTTTTCATGGAATTTTCAGGAATAAATGTGAACATATGCAAATTGGCCCATAACTCCACCTATACAACAGCATAGGCCAAGGACAATACATCCTTTAAGCAGCGCTCACACAGACATTAGCAAGTCATATTCAGGGACTTTTTCAAGCACTTAATTGTAATTTAAGGACAATGTTATATAATTGTACATATAGGGCCTAATAGAGAACATGCAAACAAAAAAGTAGGCCATTACCACTTTAAGAATATAGATTTTAAGGCCTTGCCCTTGCGTTTATATTATAATTATTATTACATTCGAAAATGTGAGAATGATGTGGACATTGCCTGACTAAATAGATTGGATACATGCGTGACGATTTGTCTGTAGTCTGTGGCCGACGCAGGCACACTTAATAAAGCCATGAATACAGTAGCATTAATCTCTATTTGAATCTCTCTCTGTTTTTATAATGAGAAAGTAACCAAAAAACAGGCTTATTTTTTTCATGAAAGGATTTGCATGGAAAGCCAAGTTGAAAACAACATTAGATGTTGTTGTCCTCATAATAACCGCTCGGGGTTTTACCGCAACAGAGTAGCGCAATACCCTTCAATTGAAGCGGCCACATCGCTCAACAAAAAAGTATCAAAAATGAAATCATGGATAATTATAAGGGAGCAGGAGTACTTAGGAATTGAGTACAATAATTACCAGGCCTTTTCAAGCACCAAATTGAGGGAATGTCTGAATTTCAAGACAGTACTTGCATTTTCAAGTTCAAGTAAGCTACTTCAAAACCCTTGTATTGTTTAAAATTGCAGAGTGTAACATGGAAACTGAAATGTATTTGTCATGTTATTTGAGATGACCATATCCTATTGTGAAGAAGCCCACTAGGCGATGTAATTTGTCAGTATATCCAGGATAATTCATAGGAATAGCGTTGGGTGTTGCGCAATAGTCTATCCTATACAATTATGCACAGTAGACTCGGTGTCCAATCCGAGGCACAAAGACAAATGAAAACATGAACTCATTACCCTGATGTTTTCTTTATTAATTCTAACGAGACCCTGCTGTAAATCAAGCAGACAACAACAGATTGTCAACATCAATTCGCCAGGAACATTAGAACTAACTTGGATCCAGGCACAACCATCTTCACCGGTATGCCAATTGAGACATCAAAATATTCTGGATATTCCTCGCGGACACCTTTTTTTTTTCTTCACAGAATTTCGGATGTTCACAACAGCTGTTCGTCACTTGACTGTCATTAGGAAAATTACTTCCTGGATCAGAACACGAGGTGTGAAAATACCACTGCGTAACTAATCAGCTGGACACCAAATGTGCATCCAACAAGTATATTGCATAATTATTGAAGAAGCACTTTAATAACAGTATCATTTAGGGTTTAAGTATCACGGTAAGGTGACTCTTTCGGTTAGAAGCATTCGATTTTGCAATGCATACTTCATTTGGTATTTGTGAGCCAATAAAAACGGTTTTCACCACTTGACATAAGGAGAGACAAAATGTTAGTTACACTACATTTCTGGGATCTCTTTAGAAAGAAATGGTGCGACAGCGAGATCCAGGATTCTTGCAAGGCTCAAGTTCTGTAATTGAACTGACTAATGCTTAATATGATATAACGACAACTTACACTACCATAAATGCATGGCCAGAAAATTTATGTATTAAGTCACACAATTCTGGACAAATCCATCAAGACACCAACCATGATAAAGGGTTAAACATAGGCTTTAAATCAACTCATGAATATTAATGAATATAGCTATGATTCCCCCTTTATACCTTAATGTAATGACATTGTTTTTTAAATTGCAGATTATTATTGATGACTTATCAACAGCTGTAACAAGTTGTCCAGCGTAGGAAATCCTCCCTGGTGCCCTAGTTTACAGAAAGACCCACATGGAGTAAAGCTTAGGGTGTGTTCCTGTCTTTATCCTTTCTCTGTGGAGTTATGTGACTGGCTAGCATAAGGTCAGTGTCACAGTGGATTCCCAGCGTATTCCCCAGAGGTCAGGACAATTCAACTGTGTCTGTCTCTTTCTCAGCAGGGAATAACAGCCAGCCCACACAACAAGAACAACAAGAACAACACAGCCTGGAGACGTGTCCTGAATCACCAGGGAGAATGGTAGGATTGTGATACATCGTCTGTGTGTGTGTGTGTGTGTGTGTGTGTGTGTGTGTGTGTGTGTGTGTGTGTGTGTGTGTGTGTGTGTGTGTGTGTGTGTGAGAGACAGACATACTGAGTCAGTGACAGCAGAGCCAAAGACAGGGAGAGAAAGACCAAAAATAAAAGACCTAGACAGCCTGTGTTTCTCTGTGTGTGTACCTCCCATAAACCCCTGCAATGATCGCCCAAGGACAAAAGACCAAAAGACGTGGCAAGGTCTCCACGAATCCAAAAGCTACTTGAAAAAAACAACAGAAAAACAATGGAATGAAAAATGAGGGAAAATTAGAGGGGGATGTGGCAGAAGAGGCAGAAGACTATCCTCCACAGCTGTAGCCACGAGCCAGACAGAGGATACTCTGTTGCTTTGCCAAGAGATGCTTTCTTCCCTCCCCTGTCCCCATCTCATCCCTGTGCTATAAGCTACGGGCTTATAGCCGTCACATGACTGATGGACAAGATACTGAGGAAGAGATAGGACCTCTCACTGACTGCATTCAGTTCCTAGAGGACATCACTTGATACTCCATAGCACAGACAGGCTTCCTTTCATGATTCATTCCAAACAAAGGATAAACCGTTGTCCCCTTCGATGACTGGCTGGCCGCAATATCAAACCTTAGCAGGTTTAGCTCTCGGCAAAAGGCAAGCCTCGTTTTCCCCCACATTGTTCCAGTTCCACTGAATGTGGATGTGAAGAAGCACTCCTTCCTGACACCGCCAAAGCAATCCTTCAACTGACACAGTACATCAGAACGCTGGACCGCATGCTGTGAGTTCAAGTGTAACACCAACAGCGGTCGCCATAGATGCTGTATTGCAGGGATCTGATGAACGGATGACATAAACACCACCAACAGGGCCACTCGCTCGTCTTTTGCTTCCGTAACATATTGGCCCTCCCTGCCAGCATAGCTAGATCACTGATGTCACAACCAACGTCAACAGAGTCATCATTCTATGGCCTCCATAGGTGCTCAAGCGCTATGTGCTATGTGCTATGGACTATCAAGTGATGATATAGCCAACATCCACACGGTCATCACTTCCCGGACTATTGACCTTGCTCAGAGATCCATCAGAGCCTTGTTAACATATGAACATGGTCTGTAATATATTGCCCCATGGTCATTATAGATCAGTGAGAATCTCCACTGGTTGACCTCATCACTCAGCACTACAGAGAACAGAGGGAAGAGCAATAGTGCCAAACATGTCAAATCGGCTTTTCAGAACAGAGCTTGTTGAAGCCAGCACACACAACAACACGTATGGTAGAGAGACACTCAGGCCAACTGCTCTAAGCCACAGATTAAGCATATATCTGTACTAAAATCACTTTCCATACAGAATATCTGTTGCGCATGCCTTTCAATCCAGGAATAGGCCTAATCTGGGTCCGGGAAACCAGCCCACAGTGTTATTCCGCAAGACATGCAGACAAACTACAGCCAGACAGTTTGGTGCAAGGTGCAACGATATAATGATTATTTAATGCTGTTTTGTAACATTACTCTTCTGTATGCATAATGGGCAAACTGTGTTTAACACCCCAAAATAGCTTTCTAAGTATGTCTTTGCCAGATCATTTCAATAAAAAAAAACCCAGCTGCACTGCGGTCGATGCAACAACCGTTTCAAAATCGTGACTGAGTGTGCAGAGCTCCAGAAGAAAAGTGTTAAGATGGACTTTTTTTGTTGTTGTATCTTTCCAAATGAAAGGGAATATAAAAGTCCCTGGGGGATTTTCATGGCTTTCCTTTGAGTTCCCAGAAGAATTAGATCAACTTAAAGCTAAACATAGCTGCAGCACCGCTTGCGATGTGATAATAGAAGGTTCAAACCTCCGGGTCATTAAATAATAATCATATTCCATATGTTTTAGAACTATGTTTTAATAGGCCCTTTCTATCAGCGACACTGTAGGCTCTATTTGACACAGAATAGAAATGATATCATACTACTATAGCAAGTGGGCTGGCTTGGTACAGCACATACTGTACTCAATAGTTAAACAGTGAATTTACATCTTTATCTCAGTTACAGTTACATCAATTAATCAGTGTGTGTGTATGTATGTGTGTATGAGAAAGTATGTGTGTGAGAGAGAGTGTCCACAGTTGCAACAATTAATCAGGGCAAACGCTGCACTCGTCTCGGTTTCCAGCCCCAGAGGGTTGATGAGAGACTATAGGGCAAGCCCTCCAAGTCATACAACCCCAGTAACCCTGTGAGATGTCATTACTGTCTCTCTCTCTCTCCCTCCTCTAGGCTTGGCCAAGGCCATGTAATTAGTCATACAAACGGAGGGCTGTTTGTCTCTGGGTTGGCTAATTCTAACACACTCATTAGCCTTCCTCCCCCATCAGGAGTAGACCCAGTCATTAAACGCTGAACTGCACCACCGTAAATTACCGTAATCCTCGGCCCTCTCTGGGTGAATAAGGTGTAGGCGTGGTAGGGGTGAGGAAAAAGGGGGAGGGATGGAGCTGACCCATGGGTGGTGCAGCGGTGACAGGGGTGAGGCACAGGGCGAGCCAAGTGCAGGCGCCCAGCCTGACGCGGAGTCTGGTAGACATCAGAATGGGAGAGGGGGAGAGGGGGAACGGCGGGAACGAGAAGGGAGAGAGAGGGGAGGGTGGTCCAGGGGCCGTGCCAGCAGCCAGGAACCCACAGAGACAGATGGAGTGCTGCCAAGCCGGCATGTTCATACGTGGGCTACAAACCAAAACATGATCAGCCCTGTTTCTGTTTCTGTTGCTCTCTCTCCATCTTTACAGGTGTGTCCAAACGTTTGACTGGTACTGTACGTGCACGAATATATGCACAAACTCTTCTGAACTGTTTTGTCTGGGAAGCATGCGGACGCCTTAACAGGGAGAGAGGCTAGCCGGGAGCTCCTTACATTACCCTACCCTCTCAGGGGAGTACGGGGTGGGAGAGCAGATGAGGCAGGTTTGTGTGTGTGTGTGTGTGTTCAGAGGCCTGATCACTAGGCAGGTGTGAAGGAAGTCTGATTCCCCAGGACCCTGGAGGACGTAACAGCATGGGACTAATGGTCTGATCAGATCTCAGGCCAAGCCTTTCATACACACATACCACCAGGTGCAACGGAATAGTTGCCAGGAAGAAACTCTGTGTTTCAGCCAGGAGATTGTAAATGAGATGTTTTAATCTAAAACAGTTTTTTTCCCCCTACAGATACTACATTTATTATCTTCTATCTACATGGACCTTAAACAACATTTTTTGTTGTTGTTGTTGTGATAAAATATTCATTCAGAATAAACAACCGTGTGGGGTTCTGTGAGAACAGTAGCTAGCAACCATTTGAGGTTATGATAAACAGAATAGAAAAGCGTTCAGGCGATATTAAGCTATGCTCTCTCATGCTACGATGACACATACCACATCCAGTGATGCTCTATCTGGCCGTCTCTAATATGCACGCACAGCCTCACACACACACACACACACACACCCAGCCACACACACCAACACACACTTTTCTAATACGCACACACAGCCTCTCACAGGCATTAGGCTCCGGACGGGAGATCCCTTGATCAGGGCTGACGTGCAGCGTGAAGGGCTGGAGTGGTTGGAGCGCCGGGTTCGAGGGTTGGATGGTTGGAGGCAGAGCGTATTGTTTTAATGGCTGGTTTGGAAACAAACAAACACATGGATGTATATAGTTATGGTGATACAGTTCACGTGGTGGTTAGAGAGAGGAGAGAACATGGATTTAAACAGAGTTTGATACTGGGGCTAAATGGAGGGAGCATGACCACACACACACAGGCACGGCGCTACACCGGGGCTAGGGAGGGGCTATAGTCACGTCACAAATCTGTGTAGCCCCAGTTAAGTCCCCTCAAGCATTTTAGTATTTTTTTATTTTTAAATAAAGAAATATGTCAAAGTTAATAACCAGTCCCAATCCAGTCCCTGGCTGTGTGCTTGTGCTGTGTATTTGCCCTATGACGTGTGTGTGTGTGTGTATGGGGGGGTGCTCGCTCACGTTAGGCTACGTTATGTGAGCTAACTTCTATCTACCGTAATTTCCGGACTATTGAGCGCACCTGAATATAAGCCGCACGCACTGAATTACATTTTTTATTTTATTTTGAACATAAATAAGCCGCACATGTCTATAAGCCGCAGGTGCCTACCGGTACATTGAAACAAATTAACTTTACACAGGCTTTAACGAAACACGGCTTGTAACAAAAATAAATAGGCTTTAACGAAACACGGCTTGTAACAAAAATAAATAGGCTTTAACGAAACATGGCTTGTAACAAAAAATAAATAGGCTTTAACGAAACACGGCTTGTCATCGACTCATTAAGACCAAGCTCCCGTGCAGAAGCTCTATTTCCTTTTCCAACAGCCATTTCAATCGCCTTCAACTTGAAAGCTGCATCATATGCATTTCTCCGTGTCTTTGCCATGATGAGGGTGACAAAATGACTACCGTAATAAGTTTGAGAGCGCTCGATTTAATCTAAACAGTAAACAAAAAAGTTTGACCTTAACCCGTTTGGCAATTTCATTGGTCTAATGAAAGCTTCATGACGCCAAAAAACTGAGCACGTCACAGAATGTGTTTTTTTGGAGAAAAAAAAATTGAAAGCGGGAAAAATCCATATATTAGCCGCGTCATTGTTTAAGCCGCGAGGTTCAAAGCCTGGGAAAAAAGTTGCGGCTTATAGTCCGGAAATTACGGTAGCTAGTCGCCCATCTCGCCCCGTTGTGATGGACCGTTTTCTGATCGAGAGAAGAGTGCGGGTAGAAAATGAAAATCCAGACCCAGACCCTGTCTCCGAGGGGGCCGAAGAGGGAGATAAGAAAGATGAGTGGAGAGAGAGAAACTCGTGAGCCACGACGTGAGGGAGCACCAGAGCAGTTTGTCGCTGCTAGCTGCTGCACTGTTAGCACAGCCTCAGCTCTGATTGATTTAAGCCAGTCACCAAGGCGCCCTCTTCTTCGGCGTTATCCAGCCACAAAAGTTGGACAGCAGGATCGCTACTTCAATCGTAGATAGTATGAGGATTACAAATGGCTGGAATATTCTATTTCAAAAGGACCGTGCTTTCTGCTTTGAATGCCGCCACTTTCAACGTCCAGGAAACCATGGTGGGGAGAAGGCGGCATTTACCCACGATGGCTACCAGAACTGGAAGAAGGCCACAAGTTCGTTCAAGACAAATATGCAATGACAGCGTGGAATAAGTGTACTATTCAGAAAGAGTCTGGCTCAACAATATGCAATGCTCTAAGTGATGGACATTCAAAAACAGTCCAAGAGAACAGAGAGTATATGAGAGCAGGTGTGGAGTCACTGCGTTACACTGCATACCAGGGACTTTCACAGAGAGGAGACATAGAAAACGACACGGCTGTCAACAAGGTAAACTTTCTTGAACTTTTACAGGTTGTAGGTAAATAAGACAAAAACAGGTGCGCAGAAAATCTCAGATAATACTAGAAATGCTAAATACAGGCATCATGATATACAGAATGGAACACTGGACAAACCCTCGACTCAGCATCCTTGCCTGCATGTCCATACACGCAGAAAGAACCAAGGCCCTGGATGCCCAGAAGATTCTAGACTCATTTGCACTGAACCACAACAACAGACGCATCGTCCTTCTATAAAACAACACTTGGTGAGTAACTGAAAGTCCTTTTTACGTATTGACAGAGCGCCTGTCCGGTGGTGGGAACATGATTCAATCACACTGATCTGGATCTGGATGGAACAAGAAGACGCAGCATATTGTCAGCCAGTCGGCCTAAAAGTATTTTTGCAATAGAAATATAAATCGCTAACATGGGTGATGATAGCCAGTTCGTTTTTACAAGTGTGTGCACAGTTAACAGGTACAGGCTAAATACATTACACTTCTCGTTGTGGCTGCTCTTTTGGATATTATTCATGTCATTTCTGACGTTGTGATCGCCGTTTCATCCCAAACATTATTACCAATGCACAGTTGTCTGATTATGCATATGGAATAAATGCACTTGTAAATAGTCATGAAAAGCAACTATTTTCTTAGCACCCCCACGTATTGGTCAAGCCCCCCCCTTAGCACCGGGAGAGAAACAGTCCTGGTGCCGAGAGAGAGAGAGAGAGAGAGAGAGAGAGAGAGAGAGAGAGAGAGAGAGAGAGAGAGAGAGAGAGAGAGCAGGCCGGAGGTCTTCAATCCCCAATCCCTTAATGCAGGAGACCAATCTATCACACTACGTTAGGTCAAGCGCCCTTCAGGGGTGTGATTCATTGTGGAGTACAAGGAGTAGCTTAGATCCGCTTTCAGGTGACGGGAAACAAGTGAAGGCCTGAATTACCATACTGGCAGGGGTAGCTTTGAGTTAGTCTATAGTCGGATGACAATCACATAGCTGACTAAACATAAACGAGATGAGATGTTGTGGGCTCATTAGTGAAAAACGTGTATGTGTGTGGGTGCGCCCTATATCCGTCCACCAGTTTATTTTCCCTTCAGAGACCATTTAGAGGCAGCTAGGAGAAACAGGCTCAGGTCTGAACAGCATCTCTGAATTGACAAGGCTCCTCACTCGCAGTAAATTGCTTTGACAATTGCAGTGATGCCGCCTGTCTTCTCTGACCTTATTTATCCTCAGCCCCAAACCTCCGTTCCTCCCTCCCGCCTTCCCCTCCTCCTCATCCCTCATTCTTCTTGTCCTCCCTCCAGGACGCCTGAGAAACAATTTGAAACGCTGGCCCCGGGAGCCGTTGTCCCTGTGTGGTAATTGGGTCCCATGTCACCCACCAAATGCAATAACAGCGTTCGGCACACAGGGCCCTTATCTAAATGACATCACTGTCCTACTTTGCTTTGTGTGTTATACAGCTCTTTGAGTGAGTGAGCGTGTGTGTGTCTGTTATAGCTTGGCGCTGCCGCTACAGAAGCCCACACTGCAGTCTAGAGAGAGTGGTGTAGCCACATTCAGCACAGTGCCTATCAGGGCGGCCCTAGTGTGTGTGTGTGTGTGTGAGACACCCCAGCAAATTGTCCATTGGAATAAATAGCTCTCCTATGCAGCCTGTACAGTTAGAGAGAGAGAAGGGAAAATGGTGGGCAGACGAGAGAGGATTGATACTGATGGACAACCAGATTGGATAGTTGACGATCCATCATTGACTGGCTGATGCTCAACCTAAAACATAGGCATTAGTGTAACTTCAACCCAATTCATTCTGAGCCTCATCCAGTGTGTGAACTGGGCTGGAGGGTTGGGAAGCTACTGACACAATAATTGTACTAGTCAGAGAGAGAGAGAGAGAGACAGTCATTATTTTAGAGTGATCATTAAGGCTCCTCTGCATACTCCAACCAACTCCCCTTTTAGAATTTGAGTCATTAGCCAAAGGATCATGTATATTTAACTAACAGACAGGTAGATAACCTCTTGGCATGATCAAACAACGTCTCAGAGGCCACAATCTTCAATGCCTCATCTCCTGGTCAAATAAGGGCTTTGAGGAGCTCCTTCACAAAACACTTCCCTCAAATGAGAGCCCTTCAAACATGCAGTGGAGATGCTCATTCTGAGACAAGAATGTATTAGAACTGAGAGCAAAGACGTTATCGACTAAATACTCAAATTCCACAACAGAACTGTTTTTACTTTCGTTCTTTTTTCTTCTTCTCAGCAGGGAATAGGTCCACAAATGCCAATCATTCCACTAATGTCAGTAAAGCTAGGATGAACCACTTACAGACATTGCAGCTAACATTAAGGACTTGGTCTTTCCACAGGTCAACCTGCCCATGATTATGGGTAAAAGCATTGGCATTCGTGATCATCAGAAAAGCACAGGTAAGAGGCCACTGTTAAAAGCATGTAAGGGCATCTCTAAAAGGCCCCAGAGTTAGGGAAGAAGACATTTTACAGACACAAATGTCCTTCTGGCATATGAAGGCATCAGTACATGCTCATTCTTATGGATCCGGAAACAGTAAGTGAACGGCCATTGTGTAAAAATAGGTTTGGGTGACAGTGTGTGTACATGTTCCAGTCACCTCCTGAAATGTCCAGGTTCTCCTCGAGCTAACATCCTCTCTCTTTTCTCTGAGATGAATCCTGCTATTCTTCTTATCCACCCCTCTCCTGGTGTATGTACCTAAGGTGTGTGTTTTATTCACTGTACTTGTGTTCCAGTGGCTGGATCAGTAGTGTACCTTCTTCTTGTCATCAGGAGAACAAAGCGGGGAATATCACGAAAAACTCTAGCAACATTTCTGATGCGTAAACATCTAAACTGTCCTTGTGTAGAAGGAAGAGGGAAATGCATGAAATTGCTGCTGGAGTAAATTGAATGCGGAATGAGAACGCTGTCTGGGATGACAAAAGACCTGTTGTGGTGTTCAGTTCAAAGCCAGTGTGTGTGTGTGTGTGTGTGTGTGTGTGTGCCTGTCACACCTGCCTGCCGTGCCAGTCTGCAGTAGCACATGGCAGAAGTACATCAATTCAGAAGAACCATGAGAGGAGTTGATGAGAAGCTGTCTGTATTGATTTCACTCATCTAGAGTCTGAGTTCAGGCACAACACAGCATGACCCTGAGAAGGTGGATACATACATACATACACACACACACACACACACACACACACACACACACACACACACACACACACACACACACACACACGTTGTGATACAAACACCTCTATACTAGGCGGAGTCAGAGGAGGGCCCTAAAGAAAAAGAGGGAGAGATAGAGAGTACAACGCTTAGCTAAAGGTGAGATGCATTTATGGAGAAAACGTCTTCAAAGCCTAGCAGTAAGTTTGGTTTTGGGCGGTGGCTGGCGGGCGGATGTTGGAGTATTTGTCCCTATTGATTGGGTGATTTGTATGTGTTGCCGGGGCCCGCGAAATGTGTCTGGAGACGTGTTGATAGATGGGTGTGTGTGTGTGTGTGTGTTGATGGATGTGTCTCCGTTAGCAACGTCAGCCAGGGAGAAGGGCTGTAACAGCCCCAAGGTTACCCATGCGACCAGCAGAAACAGATGGATGTACCACGTCCTAACTGTCTGTTATGTGCTACTGTACATTCAATCACTCTCAGCCTCTCTCGCCCCAAAATGTTTGGTGTGACTGACTCTGACTCTGGGTCGACTGTTTCCAGTGTCTATGGCTTACTTAGTTCTCTGTTTCTGTCTCTGTCTGTTCTGTCTGTCTCTCTCTCTGTTTATATCTCTCCCTCTCTTCCTGTCACACCCCCTCATTGTAAAGCTTCCATTACAGTATATTCAGTTAGCAGTCATCTGTTTGTGTCTGCATTGAACATTGAACTATGGGAAGGTAGTAAATATTTACTGCGCATGAAGTCTAATTAGCAAACAACAGGCCTGTATACCGACGTAGATACTGAATATCAACACAAACATGGAAGGCTGCATCTACTACACACGGGAGAGCACAAACACGAGAACACACACACACATAAACACAAACATGAATAAAGTTGAACTAATACACTTTTTCCAGATGAACTTTGCTCTCGTTTCTCGCTGGTCATTAATTAATTCATTTCATATTCTCCCATTTTCTCTCTCACTATGGCTCCACAATCTCCAGTGATGGCATTATGTCTGCCTCCTGCACCCGGTTGACACATCCACTTATCTCAGTGACACACCATAGCCATATAACACACACATACTTACGCTCGCACATACACACAATGCCTTCTATGCTCACTTCTAGGCAAGCAACACTGAACCATGTGTGTGAGCACCAGCTGTTCTGGACAACTGTGTGATCACACTCTCTGTAGCTTATGTGAGTAAGACCTAAGCTAACATATGATTTGGAATTTTTGAATACTTAAGGTATACATTTTTTTTATAATATTTTATGAAAGATTGAATTTGGCCTTACTGCTATTATCCCATAGAAACGCATTGAATAACAGCATCATGCTGTACATGGACTAACAGATAGTAAAAATATATATCTCCAAAGGAAGTTTGTTCTGAAGTGTCTGTCCAATATCTGATTGATATAAGAAAAATCAGGAAACTATATTTTTTTATTTTATTGTTAGGCAATAAATTATTTCCATATATACTTCCATAAAAATGTTTAACTGGTACCTGGCTACCTTCAGATTAGTCTTGTGAAGCTTTTGGGTGTCCTCGTGAGAGACTCACCTTTCCACAGAGGTCAAATTAGTGTGCAGCCCAAACTGTTGGGACGCTACAGACAGAAGAAGTTGGCAGATCGGCGGAACCGACTTCAGACGTGTCCCATGACACTTGTGGTGGTCGTAGAGCAGACATTCAGACGCTACAGACATTTACGTGAGAAGGTCTCATGGTCTGAAAAATACCGCTCTAGCTCTGCCACCTTTCACCGAAGATGCAGAAAGGCAACATCGGAGGTGGACTGAGAAGCAGCTCAGGTAAAAAACTGATTCAACTGACGAATTTTGATGGGGATTTCTGTATTATGCTAATTCGATTTATGCGGGGGTGAGGACATCGACTCAATTTTATTTTTAAACAGGTTAACATTCACAAGGCCACAAGGCCAGACGGATTACCAGGATGCGTACTCAAAGCATGCGCAGACCAGCTGGCATTGTCCCATTATCTGCATTGTCCCATTTTGCACAAACTTTTTTGACTCATCACATACGCTGCTGCTACTGTTTACTATCTGTCAACTTAATTCCTAGATATATGTACATAACTACCTCAATTACCTCGGAACATCAAATCGGTACCTCTTGTATATTGCCAAGTTATCGTTATTCATTGTGTATCTATTTTTACTTAAAAATGTACATGTTTTACTTTTCTATTAGTTCTCCCCCCAAAAAATGTCACTGCATTGTTGTGAAGGGCCCGTAAGCATTTCACTGTTAGTCCACACCTGTTGTTTACTAAAAGCATGTGACAAATAATTGATTGGACACACACAACCACACACCATATGCTAGGCTATGCTAGGCTGGCATCATTAACTTGATCAGTACTTGGGCTGTATTAGTTACACCATTACAGGCCTGGGTTGGAAATAGAGCCTTAAAGCTGCAATATGTAACTTTTGGGGCGACCGGACTGAAATCACATAGAAAAGTGGGTTATAGATCTGTCATTCTCATTGAAAGCAAGTCTAAGAAGAGTTAGATCTGTTCTATGTGCACCCTTTCTATGCTTCCCTTTCTTAAGTTTCGTTTTTGCCTCTTTTACTTTCAGTTTTATACACCAGATTCAAACAGCTGAAAATACAATATATTTGGTTAGGGAAAATATATTACACAGTTTTTTAGACAACACAACAATTTTCTTCACTATACTTGCTTATATGGTCATATAAACTGAAAATAGGTGAACTATTAGACATTTTGCAACCAGGAAATGGCTGAGCGATTTCTGCATAGGGCAGCTTTAATGAAGACATTTATTTCAACCTTGTCCTCTCACAGAGTGAAGTGTAGAAAAGCTGTGTGTGTGTGTGTGTGTGTGTGTGTGTGTGTGTGTGTGGGCTCGTTTAACTAGACTTCTGGACACCAGAAGTCCCAAGAAGAATAGTAAACGAAAACATTTTGACCACTTGGGGACATTTTGTTAATCCCAAAAAGGTCATATGCTATTTCTAGGTGGTTAAGGAATAAGTGTTAGAATTAGGTTTAGAGTTAGGGGTTCGTTTTATGGTTAGGTTTAGGGTTAAGGTTAGGTTTTTGTGTTAACGTTAGGGTTAAGTTTAGGGTAAGGGTATGGGCTAGGGTTAGTGGTTAGGGACAATAGGATTTTGAATGGGACTGAATTGCGTGTCCCCACAAGGTTAGTTGTGCAAGACTGTGTGTGTGTGTGTGTGTGTGTTTGGGGGATTATTCTATCTGTTTGATCTGGGGTAATACCCCTCTCCCCTGGGCCACAACAAAGCATCACTGCACTCCCCCTCCTCTACCCTAAAGCACCTAGCTGCTCATCAATGTCTCTCTCCTCCATTCACCTCCTCTCTTCACAAGGCTCGCTCATGTTTACGTCACAGAGGCTGAGGCTGCGTCCCCCTCTGTGCATTTGAGGGCCTTTGCTTGCGGCATTGGACAGTGTGATCCTTTTACTAGGTACTGTAGCTAGTGTGTAATACAGGAGAAGATGTCAGGACAGAATGTTCTGTTTCCATTTGGACAGACTCACTGTTGGACCAGAGTGCAGGACATCCTCCTGAAGAGGAGAGATGAAGCCCACGACACCACTGTCCCAGCCCCATCCCTACATCTTATTCTACGCACCCCACAACTCCCAGCACACCTGCTCCTACACTGGCCTAGCTACATTCTACCCAGGCTAGGTCTCCTAGACACCCCCCTCAGCACCACTGACTCCCAGACAAGCCTCCACCCTCCTTAATGCTACCCTGGTCCTCTAGACACCCTCCCAGCCCCACACACACCTGTTATCCTGCCTCTGCACCACTTAATCACATTTACTGTGACTGCACATTACATTATTCATTGTTCAAATGAAAACTCTTCAGGTATGCATGAGGGAGCTATGAATAACCACATTCCATCATATCTACTACACTACCTAGGGCATGTACACTGTGTTTGTGATAAGTGCGTGTGGTCTGGGGTGTGTGTGTGTGTGTTCAGCAAAGAAAGTGTGTGTGTCGAGAAAATAAGTTTGAGTATGAGTGCGCGTGCCATGTGTGTGAATCACAGAAGGCGTTTCTCAATCCAGTTTTCACTGATTAATAATGCAGTGGTTTTAGAATGGCAAGGACACTATCTCATTTTCCATGCCTCTTTTCACATAGAAAAGAAAACACTTAATATTCCTTTACAGATTGAAGAACATGGCCTACTCCAGTGACACAATGTGTGTATACCATTATGTCCTTTGGCCTCATCCCCTGTAAAACGTTGTGTTGGGAAGGTGAGTGACTAAAGAATGAATTTATAAAACATGGAGGGAAACTCAGCTGCAGTTTTATGCAAGGAGCCAGACTTCGTGACACCCCTCCAAATGCATCTTGGGAAGTAAATTAAGGCCATTTGGCTTGGCAGAGGGCAATTTATTACAAAGCCATCTAAGCAATTATAAATGTCAACACAAACTGATTAACTGTTTTCATCTCTGAGTGTGTGTGTCATTGGTGTGTCTGTGTTTAAGTTAGTTTGGGTTTGTTCATGTTTGTGTGCCTCTGTGTGGTCTGCTTGAATGCATCCGTGCGCATTTGTGTGTGACCGTGTGTTTGCCCGACTGTGTGTGAAACAATGTGCGTGTGTGTCCTGGCTTGTGAATGAATAATAAAGCTTGACCTTTGTTGGGCGAAATAGACAAATAATAGACAGCAGCTAATTCCATTATGTAAGTTGAGTAATTGCCCCGATGTAGAGAAGAGAGCCGCATCCGGCCCGTTCTCCATTTTGCCAATAGCTCCCTCCCATCCCTGATGTCCTTGAATTACACTAGAACTGTGAGGTAATGATGCAAACCAAGTAAAAGGGCTGAGGAGGGTTGAGGAGAGGAGAGGTCGGAAGAGAGGAGAGAGGAGAGGTCGGGAGAGAGGAGAGAGGAGGGGTGAGGAGAGGAGAGGTCGGAAGAGAGGAGAGAGGAGGGGTGAGGAGAGGAGAGGTCGGAAGAGAGGAGAGAGGAGGGGTGAGGAGAGGAGAGGTCGGAAGAGAGGAGAGAGGAGGGGTGAGGAGAGGAGAGGTCGGAAGAGAGGAGAGAGGAGGGGTGAGGAGAGGAGAGGTCGGAAGAGAGGAGAGAGGAGGGGTGAGGAAGAGAGGAGAGAGGAGGGGTGAGGAAGAGAGGAGAGAGGAGGGGTGAGGAAGAGTGAAACGAAGCAGTGAGGGGAGAAGGTCGAAGATGAGCACCATGACAAAACCACTCAGCCATTACTGTACACATTATCAAACAGAGGCGCCGAAAAACAGCTCTAAAAAGGAGTGAGAGAGTTGAATAAAAGAAGCAGTAGAACTCTGCAGTAGAACTCTGCAGTAGAGGTCTGCAGTGGAGGTCTGTGTGCGACTCATCCCACTCCCTCCCGCAACCACATATTTTCATACCGCACCCGCCCATACCCGCTACCACAAGAACTGGTCCCGAACCCGACTGCAGTTCGACTGCAGCCATTTACTCTGCAGAACAGTACCTGTAGCTAAAGCCTTACACAAGTCAGGGCTGAGAAATGCATAAAAGGTTCAAGAGTGCTGTAAGTTCTTTCTCTGTCTCTCTTTGTCTTGTGTCTGAGTTTAGGAGTGAGTAGTGCAGTACTCAAACTGTCAACTGTAGACAAATGGAAGGTGCAGACAGTCCTGGTCTGCCTGTCTGCCTCCCTGTACGCCCCTCTGTACGCCCCTCTGTACGCCTCCCTGTACGCCTGTCTGTCTGCCTCACTGTTTGCATCCCTGTCTGTCTGTCTATATGCCTCGCTGTTTGCATCCCTGTCTGCCTGTCTATATGCCTTGCTGTCTGCCTGTCTATATGATTCCCTGTCTATATGCTTCCCTGTCTATATGCCTCCCTGTCTATATGCCTCCCTGTCTATATGCCTCCCTGTCTATATGCCTCCCTGTCTATATGCCTGCCTATCTGCCTGTCTATATGCCTCCCTGTCTGCCTCATCACTGTCAAACGCTCCCTAAAACACTTCAGCGAGCAGGCCTTCCTAAGTGACCTGGCCCAGGTATCCTGGAAGGATATTGACCTCATTCCGTCAGTAGAGGATGCCTGGTTGGTCTTTAAAAGTGCTTTCCTCACCATCTTAAATAAGCATGCCCCTTTCAAAAAAATGTAGAACTAAGAACAGATACAGCCCTTGGTTCACTACAGACTTGACTGCCCTTGACCAGCACAAAAACATCTTGTGGCGTACTGCATTAGCATCGAATAGCCCCCGCGATATGCAACTTTTCAGGGAAGTTAGGAACCAATATACACAGGCAATTAGGAAAGCAAAGGCTAGCTTTTTCAAACAGAAATGTGCATTCTGTAGCACAAACTCCAAAAAGTTCTGGGACACTGTAAAGTCCATGGAGAATAAGAACACCTCCTCCCAGCTGCCCACTGCACTGAGGCTAGGAAACACTGTCACCACTGATAAATCTACAATAATCAAGAATTTCAATCAGCATTTTTCTACGGCTGGCCATGCTTTCCACCTGGCTACCCCGACCCCGGTCAACAGCTCTGCACCCCCCACAGCAACTTGCCTAAGCCTACCCCATTTCTCCTTCACTCAAATCCAGATAGCTGATGTTCTGAAAGAGCTGCAAAATCTGGACCCCTACAAATCAGCTGGGCTAGACAATCTGGACCCTCACTGTCTTAAATGATCTGCCGCCATTGTTGCAACCCCTATTACTAGCCTGTTCAAGCTCTCTTTCGTATCGTCCGAGATCCCTAAAGATTGGAAAGCTGCCGTGGTCATCCCCCTCTTCAAAGGGGGAGACACTCTAGACCCAAACTGTTACCAACTACTTATCAGTTCAGTGTGTTAAATCGGAGGACCTGTTGTCCGGACCTCTGGCAGTCTCTATGGGGTGGCAGGTAGTCTAGTGGTTAGAGCATTGGACTAGTAACCGAAAGGTTGCAAGATTGAATCCTCGAGCTGACAAGGTAAAAATCTGTCGTTCTGCCCCTGAACAAGGCAGTCAACCCACTGTTCCTAGGCCATCATTGAAAATAAGAATTTGTTCTTAACTGACTTGCCTAGTTAAATAAAAAAATAAATGGGGGTACCACAGGGTTCAATTCTCGGGCCGACTCTTTTCTCTGTATACATCAATGATGTCGCTCTTGCTGCTGGTGATTCTTTGATCCACCTCTACGCAGATGACACCATTCTGTATATTTCTGGCCCTTCTTTGGACACTGCTAACAAACCTCCAGACGGGCTTCAATGCCATACAACACTCCTTCTGTGGCCTCCAACTGCTCTTAAATGCAACTAAAACTAAATGCATGCTCTTCAACCGATCGCTGCCCGCATCCGCTCGCCCGTCTAGCATCACTACTCTGGACGGTTCTGACTTAGAATATGTGGACAACTACAAATACCTAGGTGTCTGGTTAGACTGTAAAATTACATCTAGAATCGCCTTCCTATTTCGCAACAAAGCATCCTTCACTCATGCTGCCAAACACACCCTCGTAAAACTGACCATCCTACCGACGGCGATGTCATTTACAAAATAGCATCCAACACTCTACTCAGCAAAATGGGTGTAGTCTATCACAGTGCCATCCTTTTTGTCACCAAAGCCCCATATACTACCCACCACTGCGACCTGTATGTTTTCGTTGGATGGCCCTGGCTTCATATTTGTCGCCAAACCCACTGGCTCCAGGTCATCTACAAGTCTTTGCTAGGTAAAGCCCCGCCTTATCTCAGCTCACTGGTCACCATAGCAGCACCCACCCGTAGCACATGCTCCAGCAGGTATATTTCACTGGTCATCCCCAAAGCCAACTCCTATTTTGGCCGCCTTTCCTTCCAGTTCTCTGCTGCCAATGACTGGAACGAATTGCAAAAATGAATTGCAAAAATCACTGAAGCTGGAGTCTTATATCTTCCTCACTAACTTCAAGCTTTAGCTGTCAGAGCAGCTTACCGATCATTGTACCTGTACACAGCCCATCTGTAAATATCCTCATCCAACTACCTTATCCTCATATTGTTATTTATTTTTTTGACCTTTGCACCCCAGTATCTCTACTTGCACATTCATCTTCTGCACATCTATCCCTCCAGTGTTTAATTGCTAAATTGTAATTATTTCGCCACTATGGCCTATTTATTGTCTTACCTCCCTAATCTTACTACATTTGCACACACTGTATATAGACTTTTCTATTGTGTTATCCCATGTGTAACTCTGTGTTGTTTGTGTTGAACTGCTTTGCTTTATCTTGGCCAGGTCGCAGTTGTAAATGAGAACTTGTTCTCAACTGGCCTACCTGGTTAAATAAAGGTGAAATAAAATTATTATTATTTTTTAACTATGCCTCCCTGTCTGCCTCCCTGACTTCCTCCCTGCCTGTCTGCCTCTATGCCTGCCTGTCTGCCTCTATGCCTGCCTGTCTGCCTCTATGCCTGCCTGTCTGCCTCTATGCCTTCCTGTCTGCCTGCCTGCCTGCCTGCCTGCCTGCCTGCCTGCCTGCCTGCCTGCCTGCCTGCCTGCCTGCCTGCCTCCCTGTCTGCCTGCCTGCTTGCCTCCCTGTCTGCCTGCCTGCCTCCCTGTCTGCCTGCCTGCCTCCCTGTCTGCCTGCCTGCCTCCCTGTCTGCCTGCCTGCCTCCCTGTCTGCCTGCCTGCCTCCCTGTCTGCCTGCCTGCCTCCCTGTCTGCCTGCCTGCCTCCCTGTCTGCCTGCCTGCCTCCCTTTCTGCTGCTTTCAGTACCCTGTTGGATACAATATAGGGATTTGCTGTAAAGGCTTAGAGTCTGCAGTAAAACAAGACAAACCGCCAACCGTACCGCAGCAGAAATGTAGGTTACTGCCTGGCTGAATTTTCACTTTAATCTTACCACGAGTAGAGAAAAACGCTCTACTGGCTGCATTCAGATGCAATGAACAAAGGCAACACTAACTTTGACTCATGATGACTTTTTTCTAACAGCCTTCAATGTGACTCAGAACCTGGCATAACTTGAGAGTTAGAAGGGTGGTATTTTATGCCACCGTCACCCACAGTGCATGCTTGCCAGGTCTCTATGTCACCCCCAGAGCCTTGAGAGAGAGAGTAGGAGAGAAATAGAAAGAGAGAGAGGGAGAATTCTGCAAAAATCCTGCAAAATATCCTCAGTGTACAATGTAAAACATAAAATAATGCATGCAGAGCAGAATTAGGCTGATACCCGCTAATTATCAAAATCCAGAAAAGAGCTGTTGAATTCTACAACCACCTAAAAGGAAGCGATTCCCAAACCTTCCATAACAAAGCCATCACCTACAGAGAAATGAACCTGGAGAAGAGCCCCCTAAGCAAGCTGGTCCTGGGGCTCTGTTCACAAACACAAACAGACCCCACAGAGCCCCAGGACAGCAACACAATTAGACCCAACCAAATTATGAGAAAACAAAAAGATAATTACTTGACACCTTGGAAAGAATTTACAAAAAAATAGAGCAAACTAGAATGCTATTTGGCCCTAAACAGAGAATACACAGTGGCAGAATGCCTGACCACTGTGACTGACACAAACTTAAGGAAAGCTTTGACTATGTACAGACTCAGTGAGCATAGCCTTGCTATTGAGAAAGGCCGCTGAAAGCAGATCTGGCTCTCAAGAGAAGACAGGCTGTGTGCACACTGCCCAGAAAATGAGGTGGAAACTGAGATGCACTTCCTAACCTCCTGCTAAATGTATGACCATATTAGAGACACATACTTCCCTCAGATTACACAGACTCACAAAGTATTCGAAAACAAATCTTATTTTGATTAACTCCCATATCTATTGGGTGAAATACCACAGTGTGCCATCACAGCAGCAAGATTTCTGACCTGTTGCCGCAAGAAAAGGGCAACCAGTGAAGAATAAACACCATTGTAAATACAACCTATATTTATTTTCCCTTTAGTACTTTAACTATTTGCACATCATTACAACACTGTATATAGACATAATATGACATTTGAAATATCTTTATTATTTTGGAACTTTTGTGAGTGTAATGTTTACTGATTATTTTTTTATTGTTTATTATCTATTTCACTTGCTTCGGCAATGTAAACATATGTTTCCATGCCAATAAAGCCCCTTGAATTTAAATTGAAAATTGAAAGAGAGACAGACAGACACAGCGACAGACAAATATAGACAGAGACGGACATCCCCGAGTATGCACTCCGTTGAGACAGTCAAAGGGTTATTCAAAGTCAAACAGGATGTGTGTAGAGACAGACAGCGACAGACAAATATAGACAGAGACCGACAGGCAGACAGAAAGACACAGAGTGAGACATATAGACACAGACAGAGAGAGAAAATGATAGAGACAAACAGAGCCAGAGAGAGAAAGATGCTCCACTCTCCACTACTCTGCACTGTGCTAATTAGAACCACACTCACGTGAGGCTGCGCTCGATTCATGCCTGACACACAGCGCAGCACAGCCTCGCAGCACAGCCTCGCAGCACAGCCTCGCAGCACAGCCTCGCAGCACAGCCTCGCAGCACAGCCTCGCAGCACAGCCTCGCAGCACAGCTATGGAACCACACTGGGACCCCTTCAGTTTCACAATCAAACAACATGATTTGAAATATCACTTTTGCATTGTGTTCGTTGGAGAAAGCGTCATAGCAATCCACTTTCTGCAGCAGGTGCAGCATGAGAGGGGTGTGTTTGTGTGTGTGTTTGGAGAGGGATAGCGAGAGAGAGGGATAGCGGGGGAGAGGGAGAGATGAGGAAAGCTGATTTCATGCTCAGGGGATTGCATCTAATTTCTTCTCTCAGCTAGCTGCATACGGAGATGCTCGGTACATTACTGCCATCTAGCGGAGGCTCTATGAACACTTTATAAACCTCGGGGAAGAGGAACCTCTACTTGATCATTATTTTTATTTTACCCTTATTTTACCAGGTAAGTTGACTGGGAACACGTTCTCATTTACAGCAACGGCCTGGGGAATAGTTTCAGGGGAGAGGAGGGGAGATGAATCAGCCAATTGTAAACTGTACAGTAGAGAAGAATAACTAAAAGGATGGATTATAAAACACAGATGGAACACTAATCTGGTACCTGGCCAGAACATTAAACCACTACATTTAACAGCACCCAAAGGGCCCCTGTTTTAATAGGTAACAACTAACAATTAAGTTGTTGTTGTTTTGTTTACTGGTATTAGAATCCCTATTAGCTGGCTACAACTGTGCTACCTGGGGTCCAATTAAAGCAAAATACAAAACAATTCCACAAAGACAAAGCCAGAGGGATTTAGCCAGAAGTAGTACCCTGCATAGGGAAGTATTTAAGATGGAAGTAATGGTGATGCTGTGCCCTTTGGCTCCTTGAAGTTGAAGTGTCAACAGGATTAGATATGAAACCACTGGAATGCCTGCTGAGGCATGACCATGGGCTAATCACTGGGTCAGAGGAGCACTCATCGCCTCAAACCACAACTCTGTGTCAAAGACAGGACAAGAAACACAGGGGAGAGAACGAGAGAGAGAGGGAGAGAGATCGAGATAAGAGAGCAAATGAACAAGAAAGCAAGGAAAAGGCAGAGAGGTGAGGACCTAAAGAGAGTGAGAGACAGCGAGGGAAAGAGAGAGACAGGTAGAGGACGAGAGCCGTGGAGCCACCAGCAGCATTAGCCGGTATGAAAGGCCAGTGTGATCACAGCTCCTTTTCGACATGATTCAGCTCGTTAGTTGTGCTACGGGCAAAGCAGAGCAGAGCGACCCTTACATTACACTGTCCCGTGAAAGACTGTGCACGCCACTGTGCGCGCCTGCCACCGCAAACTGAAGACGAGAGTCCCCATCGTCACGGGGATAAGAGCCACACACATCTGAGAAACCTCTTTAGGGGTGTTTATAAAATGGCTGCTTGGGCAGAACCAGCAGTTTTACATAACATCAGTCACTCACTGACTCATAAAGCCAAGTTACTAAAGCTCTGTGACCAAACAACAAGAAGGTGTGACACTGAGAACCATTTCAAACCAATTCAACCGCTTTTGTACTGAAGGTCTTCAGGGCATATTTTGACTATCACACACACACACCATTCCTTTCACTGGTGCTGTCACAGAGAAAGTAGAATATACAGCGTAAGAATAAGGTAACATCCAGCATGATGCAGAAAACCCTTGACCCCTGGTTCCGACGGTTGTTGCACAGCGTCCCTCAGTGTAACAGGTCATGGTAAAGTTGAAGGTGTCTGCCTGTGTGTGTGTGTGTATGTGTACTGTGTTTTATCTGTGTGTCTGTCTGCATATGTACAGTAAAAAGTCAACAGTACTCACGGTCGTTGCACTGTGTCCCTGTGTAAGATGTCATGGTGCAGTCGCAGGTGAAGTTCTCCCACTGTTGAATACAAACGCCCATGTTGGCACAGGAGTCTTCCTGACAGGTAGTGCTGGGTCCTGGAGGAACAGACAGGGTGTAAAGGTGTGGAGTAACCACATGGGGGTGCCACTGAGCTCCATCATTGGAGGTACCATGCAGTAGTGCACTTTGTGTGGAACAGGAAGTGGGGGGGGTCATGCGGGCCGTATCGTTTCAATAGGACGTCTCAACGTTTGGAGAAAGAAAACACAACACTCTCTCTGTGTGTTTTAACACTGCATAAGAACCATTATGAACAGGCAAGAACAGAAAAGAGAAATAGACGACTTTGTCCACATGTGGCTTACGATAACAGATACTGTACAGGAGTCACAGAAACAACAAACGTTCCCACCCTCCTCATAGGACGATCAAAAACGACACATCTTTTTCCAGGAAGTGAAGCATTACAATAACGGGAAACACTGTAGATTTACATCACCATGGACTTAAGACACACAGAAATGAAAACAAGAACAATAACAAGTGAACACTTCAGAGTGTGCAAGTACAGTAGTGCATATCCCTGAGTATGCACTCCGTTGAGACAGTCGAAGGGGTATTCAAAGTCAAACAGGATGTGTGTATACCATTCTCCACCAACCACCACCACACATACAGTATCTCACACTTTTGAATACTTGTCGAAGAGGGAATGCAAACAAGAACAATGCATTATATGTATATAGTAAATCCGTCTGGATTCAAACAAATAACATACAAAATCTTATCCAAAAACCTCCAAAAGAAAAAATGAATTTCAAAAAGTGAAATGATAAAAAACAGAAACAACTGCAAATAAACAGTCATTTAAGTGCAAGTGTCTTGTGAAAGAGAATATGAGAGAAATGAGAAGACATTGGAGGTGAAACAGAAGAATACAAAAGAAGTAGTATAGTTGCTGGCTGAAAATGCCTTTACTGTCTAATGCAGGTGACGGTATTCAGTCACACGACCCTGTCTGTCCCGGAAGACTCACTCTCTGTAACAGCACTTTCTCATTTCAGCAGAGAAAGGAAGGAAGGAGTACGACAGGGTTGAGAGAGAGAGAGAGAGAGAGAGAGAGAGAGAGAGAGAGAGAGAGAGAGAGAGAGAGAGAGAGAGAGAGAGAGAGAGAGAGAGAGAGAGAGAGAGAGAGAGAGAGAGAGAGAGAGAGAGAGAGAGAGAGAGAGAGAGAGAGAGAGAGAGAGAGAGAGAGAGAGAGAGAGAGAGAGAGAGAGAGAGAGAGAGAGAGAGAGATGGCCTCAACAGCACGGTTGATGCGCAGTTGCAGTATTTGCTATACTTTCCTGTATATCTCGACTTTTCACATTTGAGTTATTTACTTTGATATACAGAGACGTGTAAACGTAACTCCGGGAACCACCTGAAACTAGCCTTGGTTAAAGCTCAGCAGCAGGTATGTGATGCTATTGGCTGCTTCCTCTGCCCCACCAGACACAGTAATAACCTCCCATCAGTGTCAGTATAGCAGGATATATTCTAACACACACATATACATATACATATACACATATACATACATACATATACATATATACATACATATACATATACATATATATATATATACATATATATATATATATATATATATATATATATATATATATATACCCTACATGTAATATCTTCTACCTATTTAATTACAACTCTGATCCTATGTTCCAGTAATCATCCCTACTCTCCTCTCTGACCATGGGAGCATGAACACGAGTTTGTTTCTGTTCAAACTGTAATAGACTCTGCTACTCTGGGTCTGTGTCGGACGGATGGACGGACATAACAGAGCATGATTACCATAAAGAGTGGGCTGGCCGGTGCCGCGGCCGTAGGCAGACAGAAACTACGAGTAGGACAACATAATTACAGTACTACAGCCCTGGGCTGGAAATGGACCTTATGGTTAATAGTGGATGTGCTTCTCTGTGTATGGGTTGGAATGATTGTTTTTCACCTCTCTTTCAGTGTATTCTCTCACTTTTTCTCCCTCTTATTGCTCTCTTTCTATCCCTCTGTCTCTCTCTCTCTCTCCAACATTTCTGCTGCCACTCCCAGAGAGCGAGCCCTCCTCGCCAGCAGTGGGACATGCTACACCCACAATGCATTGCACACAGCATTCAGCCACGCCTCAGAGAAGCGTTGAGAGTTGAACCTTCTACCTTGCAGGTCGGCTTTGGTGAAACCAACTTTGTTAGCGCAGAAAAACAACAAACAGAACAGAAAGAAGCGGGAAAAACAACAGAGTCAGGTTAGTGAGGGACCATAGGGTTAGTTAGAGTATCTGGTATAGTAGAAGTATAGGTAAGCATAGTGACTATAAAGGTAAGTACTTCACTTTTATGTTAAGTGGTTAATTAGTGTTCATCTGTTAGATTGCAGAAAAAGGAGTAGGTAGAAACAGTGATCAGGTTTATAGATATGGGTGTGTAAGTCATTGTGTGTTTAGGAATGTCCTGTGAGAGAACAAGCTCCGTTTGAATACTGATCCTTTGGCACCACCTAGTGGTAGAGGCAGTGCCCCAGTCTATTATTTTACCACAGTCCACCAGTGGTTCCCAACCTTTTTCGGTTACTGAACCACTGCCCAGAGTACCCCTGAAGTACCCCCTCATGTGTATTTTACCAGTAGGCCTATGGTCTAATGAGTCTTCTCAAGTACCCCCTGTGGATAGGTGATGTACCACCAGGGGTCCTAGTACCACTGGTTGGGAACCACTGCAGTACACCATTAGGCCGGGACCCTAAGTGGCCATAAATGAACTGGGCTTGATGGTCAAAAGGTGTGAGTGGGCAAGGACGATAGTATAGCAATTAGTAGAGGGTCAAGATCTAGTCATCTAGGGTGCACGGGGTCGATTTGGAACTGGACGCATACATAATATATGGGTTCATTTGGCGTAGGGGTCTTATGTCATGGGTCGTACCTTCACATCCGCGTTCGATCTGTCCGGAGCGGAACAGGGCGTCGTTGATGAGGTCAGGCAGGCGGCCATTCAGATCTACAGACGCCAGACAACCCTGGAAACCTTCCCTAGAGACCACCAGTTTAGGAAGGTTCTGGTACATGTTAGGCCCCAGCCCTGCCACAAACAGATCCCCTTCAGGGAGGGAGAGAGAGAGAGAGAGGGACAGATGAAGGGAGGGGTGAGTTGACGAACAAATGAAGGATAAAGGATGTAAAGGTCAGAGAGTGCGTCAACACCATTTCTGTAAATAGAGGATGATCCAGTCATTACACAACTATAACGAGTTTGTTCAGTCAAATCAGTAAACAACCTGAGCAAACACCAACGGAGGCTACATTCCAACATCCACACTAACATCACTTAGAATGACATGCATTCTAAGTGCTATGCTACAGTAGCTTAAACGTTGGATTGACAGTGTTTATGTCTCTATGATGGAAGGGCATATAGAGGTCGACTGCTTGGTTTTTACTGAAAAGTACATCTCTAGTGCCGGTAGACTTGATATGTGTTTACTACCTTCCTTTGAACGGTGGGAGAAAGTGTATGAGGATAATGTTTATCAGCGCATTTCTTGTTACCTTTGAGGTCGAGGTTCTTGGCTCCGTTGACGTTCTGTGTGACGGACTTGGCGTCCACCTTGAGGGTGTGTGTGTTGGTGGCGTCCCTGGTGATAACTACGTTGTGCCACTGGTTGTCATTCAGGGCACTGTCACTGTTCCCCTTCAACAGACTGGGACCGTTCCCCAGGTCAAACACATAGTGGACAAACCTACGGAGGGACGAGACAAGGGCACACAAATGCATGCTTCAGCACTCTTAGTACTTCCCTTCATTAAGGGCCCTTCTTCTCCACTGTACTTTGCGATACGCCCCAAGAGGAGCCACTTTAGCCTGTGTGTGTGTCCATGCGAGGGGACAAGGGATAGGGATGCACACTTCAGTAATTCTTTGTTTCTGTACTTTGGGACCCGCCTCAGAGAAGCCCCTTCAGCCTGTGTGTGTCCATTAGCGTACACTACCAAAGAAATGGGACTCAGTTGAAGTGTGTGAGTGTAGGAGACTTTACTGAGAAGGGGAGTGTGTGCACAAGCAGCGGTAGAGACAACAATAGAGCACTCGCTCTCCTCTGAACACTGAGCAAACAAGGCCAGGTAAGAGAATAATGGTACTCGTACATATGACTAGTGCCTCACCCTTTGACCAGCTCAACGGCGATAAAGTCGTTTCCGTCTCCGCTGTTGAACAGTATGAAGCCGTCCGGGGAGGTGGTTTTAAACTGGAAGAACAGGTGCATGGTGGTGTAGGCCTGCAAGGTGGCCAGCCCCAGGTAGCTGCCCTTGGACTTGAAGGTCACCGGGTCGGCGATGATGGAGCGCATGCCGAAGCGGGCGTTGAGCTCGCAGAAGTCGATGTCTCCGTTCTTACACATGTCAATGTAGAACATGCCGTTGAACTTCAGGCCCTGTGGGTGGAGGTGAGATCGATAACGATAACTCAGCGACGACAATAATATGGATATCTATTTGTATCACCCTAAGTAATGTTAAAGCAAGGAAGAGAGAAGTTGTTCAAATCTTAAGGGCGAGAATCTAGAGGAAGTCTATAACAGTAGCACTGGCTCTGACCCCGACCCCCTTCGGTCTGTGCAGGTCAGTGACTGGCCAGGCGCCAAATGATGATTTATGGTCTAACATGTGTTCCTGCCAGGCCTGGAGGTGTTACCTGCAGGTGTCCAATGAAGGAGGAGGGGGAGGAGGAGACGAAACGTCTCTCTGTCAGAATCCCTGTCTCCACATTGTGGAACTCCAGACGAGTGTGGTCACCTGCCATCTGGCCTGGAGAGAGAGAACGAGAACGAGAGAGAGAGAGGGTGTGGGGAGGCAAAGGAGGAAATAGAAAGATGTAGGGAATAACAAAGGAAGGGGGAAGGGGTAAAGAGGGAGGAGAGGGGCAGGATTGGAATATCAAAGGATTTCACCTCTTTTATTAGTAAAAAACAATGCATCACATCAGAACCAGTAACAGTACCTTCAGCCATGTCTTCGTCGACCGTCAGTTTGAAGTTTTTACCGCGTCGGACCACTCTGACAGAGTGCCAGTCATTATCATTGAGCTTTTGTCCAGCATATAGAGTCTCTGGTCCCTTGCCTGAGAAGGACCGTTTGTTAGTTCAGGGTTAGGGTTAGTCAGCAACGCAAACCAAACCTTTGTTTTGTCTGGGTGAGCTTAATTATTTTACCAGCAACCTTAGCGGGGACGGCAGAAAGCGGATGTTTCTGGAATTCAGTATTTACAGTATTTTCAACCTAACTTCCGTTCCCCCTTTCTACACCTGCTACGTTAGGTTAGTCTACCACCAACCAATTTGTTGGTCAGAGAAGGAGAAAGCATTTTTTGGGACACTGATTCTAGCTCGGATCTTGAATGCAGGAAAGCAGGTTGGTTGCACTCTGAGCATTTTGTGTTTACTTTGCTAACTCTAAAATCAAAGATTTGGTTTGGCTTAAAGTAAAAACAGAGGAGAAAAGATCTGAACAGATTACAATAAATGACAAACGATAATACATAGAGTATATGAGTACAGTATGCAATAATCTGTCCTCTGTCAGTGGACGTATGACTGCTCATATGGTAAGATAATAACTGCTGTTACTCATAAAAGGGATTGGAACTTTTTTTCAACGCACATCTCTACACAATGCGGACAAATCATAGAAGGTGCAGGTCCACAAATGGCAAAGAGAGAATCTCTTCAAATACAAATTCCTCTGCTCTCCACAAGAGGGAGTGTCAAGCCTGTGGTGTGCCACTCCAGTGAGTTTACGGAGTGTGTGTGTGTGTGTGTGTGTGTGTGTGTGTGTACGCGCTCATGTGTGTGTTTCATTACACACATTACCTACTGCCGCATTAGGTGTGCTGTGCAATCAGTGACATTGATCAGAGTAATTGGAGTGAATGACTGTGTCTGATCTGTCACTCAAACTGGGATCTACCGTGAAATAAAGCTGCAGCTTGGGGACAGGCTGTCACACACACACACGCCCACGTGCACACACAGAGCGAGAGAGAAATGCACACAGACGCACACACTCAAACACAGTTTCAAACACACCTTGCACACGTATCAGTTGAAACCAACATTCATAAACCAGGCAACATTCATAAACCAGGCAACATTCATAAACCAGGCAACATTCATAAACCAGGCAACATTCATAAACCAGGCAACATTCATAAACCAGGCAACATTCATAAACCAGGCCCGTGACTGTCTGTCATGACAACACATGTTCTTCTCTCTGTCAGAGTCCAGGCCTCTTAATGAGTAAGAGCAGTTGTACTGTACCTCTGTACAAGTCATTCAACCATTTCTATTGTCAAGACAAATAGAGAATACCATTCCCATACTCGTACCATTACATATGGGAGGGAATTTCAGTAACATTTTCAGAGCAAAAAACTGTAAACCTAACAAAATAGATCAAGAAAAGTTGGATAATTGAGCTAAATGTAATTTATAGAAACAATTATAATTTCTTCTTTGATCTTGGCTATAGCTCTGATCCCTTATCCATGTAATTCCATTATCGCACTTCTGTACATTACCCTATCTATAACACACAAATCATGTCAAACATCATTATATAACGTTCATTTAAAGAAGAATTCTCCAACAAGTGGAGTGGTGACTTACTGGTGTTACAGTTTATCCTGACACAGTCTAGATGGGGGGAGAATAAGTGACAGATGAAATCGCATCCTTCAAGGTAAAAGCTGCAGACATCCAAGAACAGAAACTCCACCTTCCGGGGACGGTCACATGACGTCGGCGGCCATTTTAGGTCATTATGGTAACTTTTGATTATGTCAACATCAAACTGCCATTTTGGATATTATGTCTTACTCCAATTTTGACCAATACGCTTTCTTTGAGTTAAGATCAGAATTACTTCTCTCAAATTAAAATACTTTTCTTTGTGTTTGGCAATATTTTGTAGGTCTGATGCGTGCTATAAAAATGTTGTTCACGATTTCGAAAAATATTTTAAATGTGTTTACATGTTTGTTCAATTTCAAAATGTCCGCTTGCAGTTCATTGGCCACATCGATTTACCAACCCAGTATTTTGGAAACTTCATTTTGTACTCAACACCTGTAGCCATCAGTTGATTTATAAATCAATTTGCAGTATACTTTACATTAAACTATAGGCCACAAAACAGTGTTATATGATGGGTATCTCGTTCAAAAGAAGATACAGGAAGTAGACTAGTCCTGTGATTGGTCTGATTGGTCAGGTGATCTGGGTTGGGATCCATGTGACCCAGCTCGTCATGTACCGTCAACCGCAACAGAAAAGTGGAAGCAAACAGCATCGATCCAGTCAGCACCAGCACTGTACAGTGGCCTAGAAGCGAATCACTAACCTGGCTCTAGGGCTAGTTGTGTCAGTAGTAGTAATGAACTAGTTTATGTTTGTTGGAGCGAAACCAGCCGGATCAGATTATCTACTGAGCAGTATAGTTGATAAAATGATTGAAAACATCATGTATATAAAACTGACTGAAGTATAGTCATCACTGTAGTAGTGTGATGGTAATTATGTGTTGACAGGTGCTGTTTGTGTGTGTGTGTGTGTGTATTGTATGAGAGCGCATGCGTTCATCAGTACGACAGATTGTGTGCTTCTATCCTATCCCATATTGGGCCGACATGTAAGCTTATATAAAAATAAGTTATACTAGCAAGAGCAGTGTGCGAGTTTCTCTTTTCTTTGAAGTAATCACATTATTCCCACGCAGCTGCAACCAGATGTGCGAGTGCTTTTTTGGAATTTTGAATCCTATCCTATATGCCTATAGGCCACCATCTGCAGGCTAGCTGTGTGCTGTGGGCTCGGGCTGTGTGCCAGACGGGCCGCAGGCTAGGGGCCGTTGAAGGGGTGAGTACCATCTTTGAACAAAGCGACATGGGAGATACCACCTACACTACTGTAGGGGTACTAATGGGAGGAGCCATGGACCTGCTAATATGGACCAAACCAAAATAAAAAGGATAGAACAGGAAATAATAAACAAAACACTGTTACGACAAGAACAAGCCCAGACAATAAGCCCAGATGTTATCAGTACGTTACATAAGATATACAAATTTGAAATAAAATAATAGGACCTATTAAAAGTCTTATAAATGCATATATGGTAGAGCTATATGCTAGGCCAATGTGGAACAATGTTGGTGAAAAATGTTGAGTAAAACATTGAAAGTGTCTAGCCTGAGTTATTTGTTACAATTAGTGACTTTTTCTACAGTCAAGTCAATATCGTAATGAAGAATGACTGTGGTATGATCTGTTCAAAAGATGTGGCCTGAAAGCATGGATATTGTGGTTAAGTGTTAGATTCATGAGATAGAAATACCCTACAGAGACCACAGCAACAAAGCAAGAAAATACTGTATATGATGCCAAGCAAATCAAAATACAATCCATGCAACTACTGTACAAAAATTATTAAAAATGAGTTTTAGTTTGTGTTAGATTTTTTGATGTATTCGACCAAAACAAAAAAAGAACTCATGAAAAATACAACTCACAAAAACTACTATGAGCTAACTTAAACATGCCTCCTCAAAAGAAGAGGGTTAGCGGTTAACGGTTTTATACGATACCTAGGTTGACCGTGAGTTTGACGCGGCCGCTGTCCAGCTCGAGACGGAGTGTGTCAGCGGAGTCCCGGGAGGTAGCGGCCATTAGGAGCCCAAATGCACGCTGGGACTTGAAGCGGAGGGAGACGTCCTCTGCCTCAGTGTGCATCACGCTTGGCATCACCACTTTCATATACATGCTGCCGTCGTAGCTCAGGATGGACGCCTCTGTAGAGTGGAAGGAGAGAGGAGAGACAGAGGAAGTGGGTTAGAGACTAATAAGACAAACCTCAATGGATATACACTACCGTTCAAAGTTTGGGGCCACTTAGAAATGTCCTTGCTTTTTAAAGAAAAACACTTTTTTGTCCATTTATATAACATCCAATTGATCAGAAATACAGTGTAGACATTGTTGATGTTGTAAATGACTATTGTAGCTGGAAACGACAGATTTTTTATGGAATATCTACATAGGCATACAGATGCCCATTATCAGCAACCATCACTCCTGTGTTCCAATGGCACGTTGTGTTAGCTAATTCAAGTTTATAATTTTAAAAGGCTAATTAATCATTACAAAATCCTTTTGCAATTATGTTGGCACAGCTGAAAACTGTTGTCCTGATTAAAGAAGCAATAAAACTGGCCTTCTTTAGACTAGTTGAGTATCTGGAGCATCAGCATTTGTGGGTTCGATGAAAGGCTCAAAATGGCCAGAAACAAATAACTTTCTTCTGAAACTCGTCAGTCTATTCTTGTTCTGAGAAAAGAAGGCTATACCATGCGAGAAATTGCCAAGAAACTGAAGATCTCGTACAACGCTGTGTCCTACTCCCTTCACAGAACAGCACAAACTGGCACTAACCAGAATAGAAAAAGGAGTGGGAGGCCCTGGTGCACAACTGAGCAAGAGGACAAGTACATTAGAGTATCTAGTTTGAGAAACAGATGCCACACAAGTCCTCAACTGGCAGCTTCATTAAATAGTACCCGCAAAACACCAGTCTTAACGTCAACAATGAAGAGGTGACTCCGAGTTCTTTTGCCCATCTTAATCTTTTCTTTTTATTGGCCAGTCTGAGATATGGCTTTTTCTTTGCAATTCTGCCTAGAAGGCCAGCATCCCAGAGTCACCTCTTCACTGTTTCTTGGCAATTTCTCGCATGGAATAGCCTACATTTCTCAGAACAAGAATAGACTGACGAGTTTCAGAAGAAAGTTCTTTGTTTCTGGCCATTTTGATCCTGTCATCGAACCCACAAATGCTGATGCTCCAGATACTCAACTAGTAGAAAGAAGGCCAGTTTTATTGGTTCTTTAACTTTTTAAGGTATAGGGGGCAGTATTTTCATTTTCGGATGAAAAGCGTGCCCAGAGTAAACTGCCTAATACTCGGGCCCAGAGTCGAATATTTGCATATTATTAGTAGATTTGGATAGAAAACATTCTGAAGTTTCTAAAACTGTTTGAATGATGTCTGTGAGTATAACAGAACTCATATGGCAGGCACAAACCTGAGAAAAATCCAACCAGGAAGTGGGAAATCTGACAATTGTAGTTCTTCTTTTGAGTCCCTATCGAAACTACAGTGTCTGTGGGGTCACATTGCACTTCCTAAGGCTTCCATTGGCTGTCAACAGCCTTTAGAAATGTGTTTCATCCTTCTCCTGTTACTGGGCAGAAAATAGGAGCTCAGTCAATGAGTGGACTGCCTGAGGACAAAGGACTTGGTGATGCGCGAGCCCGCCAGCGCGCCGTTCCTTCTTTTTCTTCTTGAATGAATACGCAATTGTCCGGTTGGAATATTATCGACGTTCTATGTTAAAAAGACCCTAAGGATTGATTGTAAACAACGTTTGACATGTTTCTACGAACGGTAATGGAATTATTTTACTTTTCGTGTCTGGATTTATGCTCGCGCGTTATGCCTTTGGATAGTGATCTGAACGCACAAACAAAACGGAGGTATTTGGAGAGAAATATGGAGTATTTCGAACAAAAATAACATTTCTTGTGGAAGTAGGAGTCCTTGGAGTGCATTCTGACGAAGATCAGCAAAGGTAAGAGAATATTTATAATACTAATTCTGAGTTTAGTTGACCCCAGAACTTGGCGGTTATCTGTATAGCTTGCTTTGATGGTTGAGCTAAGTACTCAGAATATTGAAAAATGTGCTTTCTCCGTAAAGCTATTTTAAAATCTGACACAGCGGTTGCATTAAGGAGAAGTATATTTATAATTCTTTCAATAACTGTTGTAAATTTTATCAACGTTTATGATGAGTATTTCTGTAAATTGATGTGCACATTCACCGAAAGTTTTGGTGGGAATACATTTTCTGAACATCACGCGCCAATGTAAAATGGGGTTTTTGGATATAAATATGAACTTTATCGAGCAAAACATACATGTATTGTGTAACATGAAGTCCTATGAGTGCCATCTGATGAAGATCATCAAAGGTTAGTGAATATTTTAGCTGTATTTTTGTTTTTTGTGATGCATGTCCTTGCTTGGAAAATGGCTGTGTGGTTTTTCTTGTGAAGTTTATGTCCTAACATAATCTAATTTTATGCTTTCACCATAAAGCCTTTTTGATATCGGACAATGTGTTTAGATTAACGAGAAGTATATCTTTAAAATGGTGTAAAATAGTTGATTGTTTGAGAAAATGAAATTATGAGATTTATGCTTTTTTGTATTTTGTGCCATGCTATTTCACTGGCCATAGAAGTTAACAGTTTACAGCTGTGCTAACATAATTGCAAAATTATTTTCCAATGATCAATTAGCCTTTTAAAATGATCAACTTGGATTAGCTAACACAACGTGCCATTGGAACACAGGAGTGATAGTTGTTGATAATGGGCCTCTGTACGCCTATGTAGATATTCCATAAAAAATCTAATCAAATGTATTTATATAGCCCTTCTTACATCAGCTGATATCTCAAAGTGCTGTACAGAAACCCAGCCTAAAACCTCAAACAGCAAGTAATGCAGGTGTAGAAGCAATCAGCCGATGTTTTTCTTTCAAAAAGAAGGACATTTCTAAGTCACCCCAAACTTTTGAACGGTAGTGTACCTTGATTAAAGCTCAGTAAAATTACTTAAATACTGAGATACAGTGCATTCGGAAAGAATTCAGACCCCTTGATTTCCAACATTTTGTTTCGTTACAGTCTTATTTTGAAATGAATTAAATAGTTTTTTCCTCTCATCAATCTACACACAATACCCCATGATGACAAAGCAAAAACAGTTTTTTAGAAATGTTTGCAAATTTATAAAAAATACAAAACTGAAATATCACATTTACATAAGTATTCAGACCCTTTACTCAGTACTTTGTTGAAGCACCTTTTGCAGCAATTACAGCCTTGAGTCTTCTTGGTTATGACGCTACAAGCTTGGCACACCTGTATTTGGGGAGTTTCTCCCATTCTTCGATGCAGATCCTCTCAAGCTCTGTCAGGTTGGACGAGGAGTGTCGCTGCACAGCTATTTTCATGTCGCTCCAGGGATGTTTGATCGGGTTCAAGTCCAGGCTCTGGTTGGGCCACTCAAGGATATTCAGAGACTTGTCCCGAAGCCACTCCTGTGTTGTCTTGGCTATGTGCATAGGGTTGTTGTCCTGTTGTAGGGTGAACCTTTGCCCCAGTCTGAGGTCCTGAGAGCTCTGGAGCAGGTTTTCATCAAAGATCTCTCTGTACTTTGCTTCGTTCATCTTTCCCTCGATCCTGACTAGTCTCCCAGTCCCTGCTGATGAAAAATATCCCCACAGCATGATGCTGCCATCACCATGCTTCACCGTAGGGATGGTGCCAGGTTTCCTCCAGAGGGAACACTTGGCATTCAGGCCAAAGAGTTCAATCTTGGTTTCATCAGACCAGAGAATTTTATTTCTCATGGTCTGACAGTCCAGTCCGTTAGGTGCCTTTTAGCAAACTCCAAGATTAAACTCTGTCATGTTCCTTTTACTGAGGAGTGGCTTCCGTCTGGCCACGCTACCATAAAGGCCTGATTGGTGGAGTGCTGCAGAGATGGTTGTCCTTCTGGAAGGTTCTCCCATCTCCACAGAGGAACTCTGGAGATTGTCAGAGTGACCATCGGGTTCTTGGGACTTCCCTGACCAAGGCCATTCTCCCCCGATTGCTCAGTTTGGCTGGAAGGAAGAGTCTTGGTGGTTCCAAACTTCTTCCATTTAAGAATGATGGAGACCACTGTGTTCTTAGGAACCATGAAAACTGCAGAAATGTTTTGGTACCCTTTCCCAGATCTGTGCCTCGGCACAATCCTGTCTCGGAGCTCTACAGAGAATTCCTTCGAATCTCATGGCTTGGTTTTTGCTCTGACATGCACTGTCAACTGTGGGACCTTATATAGACAGGTATGTGCCTTTCCAAATCATGTTCAATCAATTGAATTTACCACAGGTGGACTCCAATCAAGTTGTAGATCAATGGAAACAGGATGCACCTGAGCTCCATTTCAAGTCTCATAGCAAAGGGTCTTAAGGTATTTCTGTTTTTTATTTGTAATAAATTTGCAAACATTTCTAGAAACCTGTTTCGCTTTGTCATTATGTTTTATTTTACGGCTGTAACGTAACAAAATGTGGAAAAGGGGAATGGGTCTGAATACTTTCCGAATGCACAGTACATGGATTTAAGGATGAAACATACAATCATAGGCCTACACGTCCCTCATGTCTTATCGATGCAAAAGACACACCATCTCACATACACACTCCAAAACGTTGTACTACATCCACACTACTGTGTCTGCACGCCCAGGCTCAACACACAATGCTCAACAAGCAGGACATTTACACATCAACCTCTTCCTTCCTCTACAATTTCCCTTTGTTCCTAACAGTGGTTCCTTCATGACTATCGTGCACACCTGTTTTCACACACACCCACACACACACACGCACACACACACACACACACGCACAAACACACACACACACACACACACACACTCAGTTGGTAGAGCATGTCACTTGGATAGTGGGTTTGATTCCCACGACCATCCGGATGTAAAATGTATGTGTCGCACGCATGACTGTAAGTCACTTTGGATAAAATCGTCTGCTAAATAGCATATATTATATTACGATTACACACACTAAACTCTCACTCTCTGACTGACACATCTACAGTGCATCCTATCCCAGTTAAACAAAGAGATCAGCACATCAGATAGGAGGAAGGGGACACATTTAGTTGCAACACCCCCCACCCCCCATTTCTGCTGTTCACACTTGTCGTCATGGGGTGACTGGCAGACAGGCAGGGCTATAATGCTGGAAGTTGTTCTGTTCTGGGAGAGATGTATTAAAAAGGGCGCTCAGCCATCAAATACCTTCTGTGACACCTCAACTTTAAAAGGACAAATAGCCCTCAGGCTTTATTTTATTTGGATTAAAATAAAAAAAACTCTCTCTGGCTGGAGATGATAGTGTTGTAAGCTGAGGCTCTCTAGAGGCAAGTTTGCTAGGAAATAAAAGTGCAGGTGTAAACTTCACCTACTGAATACATTTCTTTGTTCTCTTATTGTTCTACTTGTTGCTGTGATTTAATACTGACACTGATTTGATTTTAGCTTCACTCATGCAATAATATTTGACTGCCAGCGCTTGACAGAGCGTGACATTACAGCTACAATTTATGTCAAACCAAAAGTCGCTGCGACAAATATGTGATGAAACCTGATGCTTTGAAAGCAAGGTTGTTTGCTGGAAACTTGTCAAAAAAAAAGGCTAGCTTGCTAGCCAGCTCCGTTGCTAAATACTAGACGTCCGGACACGTCCGACGTTCTGTAACTGATTGTTCCGTGCTCTTAACTACACGTAGATGATAATCAGACCTTGGCCATGAAAAGTGAGAGAGGAGGCCCTCTCTTTCTTCCCTCTTTTTTTCCACCAGGACAGAAACACATCGTATTTCCCTGTGATATCCCCTCTGACAAGCCAAGGTATTGACTTCAGCCAGCCAGGCCCAGGTCCAAGATCCAAGAGGCAGGAAACAAGGTGAGAGATGTGGTGTGTGTGAGAGCGTGTCTGGCTGGCTGAGCGCGTTAGAGAGCATCTCTAATAGACATGTAAGGACACAGAAAAATGATTGCTTGTTAAGTGCAAAGGGCTTTTCTTGAAGGAATTGTTATTTTAATTTTTTATTTGACCTTTATTTAACTAGGCAAGTCAGTTTACTCACTGTTCCCCGGGCGCCGAAGACGTGGGTGCCGATTATGGCAGCCCCCGCACCTCTCGTGTTCGGAGGGGTTGGGTTAAATGTGGAAGACACATTTCAGTTGAATACATTCAGTTGTACAATTGACTAGGTATCCCTCTTTCCCTTTCTTGCGGTCAATTTGCCATCTGCAAATTATTTGAATTATGTTCTGGCCCCCTGACCAATCCGCTCAAGGAAAAATCGTCTGAATATAGTTGATGATCCCTGGTTTACACCCCGGTAACAGACTAGGTGATTGGCCCCTATATGAAACGGTATGGGTGGGTGCGCGCGTGTGTCTATTATGCGTCCCTGTATGGGTGCGTGTGTGTGCGAGCTTGTGTTTGATCTGTGACACACACCCACACACACTTCCCCGCATACAGTAAAGTGCTGCTATGCCTACCCAGCTGTGTGTTGCTCTAAAGAGAGATATCAGCAACTCTGAACAGCTCATTTCAGACGGTAATTAAGGCCGGGGGGGGGCAGAGTCACTTTACATAATTAGCTGGGAAATAGAGGCAGGAGATGGAGGGATACAGGGAGGGAGGAAGGAGGAGGGAGGAAGAGGAGGAAAGGCTATTATCAACGTGAAAGCTCCACAGCGCAGGTCCCTGAGATGGAGATGGAAGGGGGTGGTGCATGTGATGCTAAGCAGGGTTTTCTGCAGAGTCTAATTTCTGCAGCGGCGTTTATCATGGAAGTCAACATTGTGGATGACTGTTCCGCGGTCTCTTCCTCTGTGTTGGTGTGTTTGTGTAGTAGTGACAGGCAACAACACGTCAGACACATTGTTTCAGTAAACAAACTCCCAACTGGAGGCTTGGCTGTCAACGGGATGGGACGTCTGTTGGATGTGAAATCTACATCGTGTGTTTAGATGCTGACAGTGTTTAATGCTACAAATACACAGTCATGCAGGAAGACCATGTCAAAGTCATGTACGCAGCTAGGCCTACATCTGGTGTGGATATTCATTTTTCATTGTTGACAATTGAGGGGTTTCTGCACTAGTGTGTGTGTGTGTGTGTGTGTGTGTGTGTGTGTGTGTGTGTGTGTGTGTGTGTGTGTGTGTGTGTGTGTGTGTGTGCCTGTGTTTGTGTTTTCGGGCAGCTCAAGCTGAGTGTCTGTGCTCTTTCAGGCAGTGTGTTTGTGTCCATGTCTGTGTTGACTGCAGTAGAGCTGTGTGTGTGTGTGTGTGTGTGTGTGTGTGTGTGTGTGTGTGTGTGTGTGTGTGTGTGTGTGTGTGTGTGTGTGTGTGTGTGTGTGTGTGTGTGTGTGAGTGTGTGTAGAGCCCCTCTCAGAGTCAGGCAATGGGAAATGGCTCCACTCGAGAGACGCTGTTTGCGGCGAGTGGACATTATCCCCCATAATCCCCCCATGTCACTCAGTGTGGAGTGTGTGAGAGCAACGTTATGGCAAAGTTTCAACAGCATCAGCGGTACTGGGGAGCCATCATCCCCTCTTAATGCTCGGCACGCTAGCTGCTTCTTTCCAAAGTCTTTCAAGATCAACGTACGTGTGTGAATGTATGTTGACATTGAAGCGTGCACATACTGAGTCACACGCTCATTGTTATAGGGATACTGAGTCACATGCTCATTGTTATAGGGATGCTGAGTCACATGCTCATTGTTATAGGGATACTGAGTCACATGCTCATTGTTATAGGGATACTGAGTCACAAGCTCATTGTTATAGGGATACTGAGTCACACGCTCATTGTTATAGGGATGCTGAGTCACATGCTCATTGTTATAGGGATACTGAGTCACATGCTCATTGTTATAGGGATACTGAGTCACACGCTCATTGTTATAGGGATACTGAGTCACACGCTCATTGTTATAGGGATACTGAGTCACATGCTCATTGTTATAGGGATACTGAGTCACATGCTCATTGTTATAGGGGTACTGAGTCACATGCTCATTGTTTTAGGGATACTGAGTCACATGCTCATTGTTATAGGGGTACTGAGTCACATGCTCATTGTTATAGGGGTACTGAGTCACATGCTCATTGTTTTAGGGATACTGAGTCACATGCTCATTGTTATAGGGATACTGAGTCACATGCTCATTGTTATAGGGATGCTGAGTCACATGCTCATTGTTATAGGGATGCTGAGTCACATGCTCGTTGTTATAGGGATGCTGAGTCACATGCTCATTGTTATAGGGATACTGAGTCACATGCTCATTTTTATAGGGATACTGAGTCACATGCTCATTGTTATAGGGATACTGAGTCACATGCTCATTGTTATAGGGATACTGAGTCACATGCTCATTGGTATATGGATGCTGAGCCACATGCTCATTGTTATAGGGATACTGAGTCACATGCTCATTGTTATAGGGGTGCTGAGTCACATGCTCATTGTTATAGGGATACTGAGTCACATGCTCATTGTTATAGGGATACTGAGTCACATGCTCATTGTTATAGGGAGGCTGAGTCACATGCTCATTGTTATAGGGATGCTGAGTCACATGCTCATTGTTATAGGGATGCTGAGTCACATGCTCATTGGTATAGGGATGCTGAGTCACAACCTCATTGTTATAGGGATACTGAGTCACATGCCCATTGTTATAGGAATGCTGAGTCACATGCTCATTGTTATAGGGATGCTGAGTCACATCCTCATTGTTAGAGGGATGCTGAGTCACATGCTCATTGTTGTAGGGATGCTGAGTCACATGCTCATTGCTATAGGGATGCTGAGTCACATGCTCATTGTTATAGGGATACTGAGTCACATGCTCATTGTTATAGGGGTGCTGAGTCACATGCTCATTGTTATAGGGATGCTGAGTCACATGCTCATTGTTATAGGGATGCAGAGTCACATGCTCATTGTTATAGGGATGCTGAGTCACATCCTCATTGTTATAGGGATGCTGAGTCACATCCTCATTGTTATAGGGATGCTGAGTCACATCCTCATTGTCATAGTGATGCTGAGTCACATGCTCATTGTTATAGGGATGCTGAGTCACATCCTCATTGTCATAGGGATGCTGAGTCACATCCTTATTGCCATAGTGATGCTGAGTCACATGCTCATTGTCATAGTGATGCTGAGTCACATGCTCATTGTTATAGGGATGCTGAGTCACATGCTCATTGTCATAGTGATGCTGAGTCACATGCTCATTGTCATAGTGATGCTGAGTCACATGCTCATTGTTATAGGGATGCTGAGTCACATCCTCATTGTCATAGGGATGCTGAGTCACATCCTTATTGTCATAGTGATGCTGAGTCACATGCTCATTGTCATAGTGATGCTGAGTCACATGCTCATTGTCATAGTGATGCTGAGTCACATGCTCATTGTTATAGGGATTCTCTAATGTCAGATTGTTTTTTATTTTACTATGTTTTTCTCCCCAATTTCCATCTGGTCTCATCGCTGCAACTCCCCAACGGGCTCGGGAGATGAAGGTGGAGTCATGCGTCCTCCGAAACATGACTCGCCTAACCATGCTCTTAACACCCGAGACCCGCCAGCTTAACTCGGAAACACCTTTCAACTGACGACCGGGGTCAGCCTGCAGGCACCCGGCCCGCCACATGGAGTCGCTAGAGCGTGGTGAGCCATGTAAAGCCCACCCGGGCCAAACCCTCCTCGAACCCGGACGACGCTGGGCGCCGTCCTATGCCGGTTGTGGCACAGCCCGGGAAGGAACCCGGGTCTGTAGTAACGCTTTAGTGCCTAAGACCGCTGCACCACTTGGGAGCCCACAAATGTCTGATTTAAATCATGCCCATAGTAAGTATGATCAGAGATAAAAAACAACTGCTCTTTCATATAGGCCCAATGTAATACTATTTACATGTTACTGTCAGGTCATATAAGAGGTTTTGTTCAATGGGCTTTGTAAGGAGATGAATTAAATCCAGATTTCTTCCTATGTTATGAATATTATGGCCACTCAAGCACAGTGTGTCCATTACGGTGACTTTCAACAGTCCTCACACGGTTAATTTGACTATGCATTATTAAAACAGCAAAGTCAAAGAGTTGTAGTATGACTAATACTGTGACATTGGCATAACTTCCTATTTAAAAGCGTATTTAGAGGAGGCTTATTTCAAGGCTTTTGTTTTTAGAAATATCTTTCAGTTCCAAACTGGGCAATGAGACAGATTAGTCTAACAGGTGTATTTGACCTGAATGATAGTGTAGTGATGATTCATGATGTTAGTCAGATGACTTATGGTTGCAAGATGTCCTTCCAGCATGTGGTTGGTCTGGTCAGGTCTTCAGCACCTTCAGCGGGGTAGGTGACAACCGGATGCATCTGGTTTTCAGGGGAAATGGAAAGAGAGCCTGTGACGCGACTTCCTCTTTTGAACGTTAAACAAGGCAAAGCTCCATCTTAATAACTCCTCCACCACATTTACTGGATTGGTTGAACACTGCAGAAGAGAACCTCCCCCGACAGTTTAATTTTTTCTCGTCAGGACTAGAAAGAAAGATATGCCGCTTAGGTGTTTCTTTTATGCCTTTTACCTGACTTCAGTCACACACACTGTTCTGTCTGTTCCACACTCTGCCACAGGGGGCACTACAGGCCAGATGTTACAACACAACACGACAGATAAATGAGAAATGACGAGAATGGGAAGGAGAAAGAGAAAGGAGGGAAGGGAGAGAGGAAGCACGGGTCCTATTTAACAGCAAGATATGGAAGCTCTTATGCTTTCTGTCTGCGTTGGCACTGTCTGTGTTCCGTCAGAAAAAGGCTCCCCCCCCCCCCTTAAATCAGCCCAGGAACCTTAAACCCTGCCAAGGAGATTGAAGGTCTTGTCAATTTCTCAGATGGGCGCTCTCTGAAAGCTTGATTTGGTCTGGTTCTTCCTTAGAGCAAGAGAGAAAGGGAGGCAGAGAGGGAGGGTAGAGGTGCAGTCACCTAGACCCTAAACCCCACTGACTTAGCCATACCCTGACTATCATCTCCAGCCAATTTATATGCACTGGGACATGACGGCCCCATCCCTATCCCCTCCCATACCGAACACACACACTGGAGTGTTTATATACACCCCAGCACCAGTACAGGGCTCCTAAGCACACATTTAATTAGAGTTAGGGATTAGAGAGCAATAGCATAATGTTCCCAAGCAGAGCAGAGGAAAAACCACCCCTCCTGGAAACAGCATTATAGAGTGGAAGACCTCGCTGCTCTCTGCTACTATTACAAGTAAACAGTGTCAAACAAATCTCTCTCCCTCTCTCCCTCTCTCCCTCTCTCCCTCTCTCCCTCTCTCCCTCTCTCCCTCCCTCCCTCCCTCTCTCCCTCTCTCCCGACCGCCCTCCCTCCCTCCCTCTCTTCCCTGCAGGACGTTTCACTATGAAATGTCTAAAGCTGCATTAGGCTCCAGTTGACTGGTTGATGTTGAATGGCTCCAAGCCCTCCTTCCACCATCTTCACCAAACAACCACCGTCACCATCCATCCATCAACCACTTAGCCCTATACACAATTGGGGAGCGGAGAATGGGGAGGTGGGAGGAAACAAATGCTGTTCTTACAGCCTGTTCTTCAGATGTAATACTCCATCGCACTGTGTTTACGTCATTGCCTTCTGAGAAGCTACATGAATCCACTACGGTACAGCAGCACAGCCATATAATACACCACTAAATGAGACCGTCAACGACATTTGACAAAAGCCGTCAGCACATAGAGAGGATAGAGAGAATAACACATAGAAAGGATAGAGAGAATAACACATAGAGGATAGAGAGAATAACACATAGGAGGATAGAGAGAATAACACATAGAGAGAATAACACATAGAGAGGATAGAGAGAATAACACATAGAGAGGATAGAGAGAATAACACATAGAGGATAGAGAGAATAACACATAGAGAGGATAGAGAGAATAAGACACATAGAGGATAGAGAGAATAACACATAGGAGGATAGAGAGAATAACACATAGAGAGGATAGAGAGAATAACACATAGAGAGAATAACACATAGAGGATAGAGAGAATAACACATAGAGGATAGAGAGAATAACACATAGAGAGGATAGAGAGAATAACACATAGAGAGGATAGAGAGAATAACACATAGGAGGATAGAGAGAATAACACATAGAGAGGATAGAGAGAATAACACATAGGAGGATAGAGAGAATAACACATAGAGAGGATAGAGAGAATAACACATAGAGAGGATAGAGAGAATAACACATAGAGAGGATAGAGAGAATAACACATAGAGAGGATAGAGAGAATAACACATAGGAGGATAGAGAGAATAACACATAGAGAGAATAACACATAGAGAGGATAGAGAGAATAACACATAGAGAGGATAGAGAGAATAACACATAGAAAGGATAGAGAGAATAACACATAGGAGGATAGAGAGAATAACACATAGAGAGAATAACACATAGAGAGGATAGAGAGAATAACACATAGAGAGGATAGAGAGAATAACACATAGAGGATAGAGAGAATAACACATAGGAGGATAGAGAGAATAAAACACATAGAGGATAGAGAGAATAACACATAGGAGGATAGAGAGAATAACACATAGAGAGGATAGAGAGAATAACACATAGGAGGATAGAGAGAATAACACATAGAGAGGATAGAGAGAATAACACATAGGAGGATAGAGAGAATAACACATAGAGAGGATAGAGAGAATAACACATAGGAGGATAGAGAGAATAACACATAGAGAGGATAGAGAGAATAACACATAGAGAGGATAGAGAGAATAACACATAGAGAGGATAGAGAGAATAACACATAGAGAGGATAGAGAGAATAACACATAGAGAGGATAGAGAGAATAACACAGAGAGGATACAGAGAATAACACATAGAGGATACAGAGAATAACACATAGAGGATACAGAGAATAACACATAGAGGATACAGAGAATAACACATAGAGAGGATAGAGAGAATAACACATAGGAGGATAGAGAGAATAACACATAGAGAGGATAGAGAGAATAACACATAGAGGATAGAGAGAATAACATATAGAGAGGATAGAGAGAATAACACATAGAGAGGATAGAGAGAATAACACATAGGAGGATAGAGAGAATAACACATAGAGAGGATAGAGAGAATAACACATAGGAGGATAGAGAGAAAAACACATAGAGAGGATAGAGAGAATAACACACATAGAGGATAGAGAGAATAACACACATAGAGGATAGAGAGAATAACACAGAGGATAGAGAGAATAACACATAGAGAGGATAGAGAGAATAACACATAGGAGGATAGAGAGAATAACACATAGGAGGATAGAGAGAATAACACATAGGAGGATAGAGAGAATAACACATAGGAGGATAGAGAGAATAACACATAGAGAGGATAGAGAGAATAACACATAGAGAGGATAGAGAGAATAACACATAGGAGGATAGAGAGAATAACACATAGAGAGGATAGAGAGAATAACACATAGAGAGGATAGAGAGAATAACACATAGAGGATAGAGAGAATAACACATAGGAGGATAGAGAGAATAACACATAGAGAGGATACAGAGAATAACACATAGAGAGGATAGAGAGAATAACACATAGAGAGGATAGAGAGAATAACACATAGAGAGGATAGAGAGAATAACACAGAGGATAGAGAGAATAACACATAGGAGGATAGAGAGAATAACACATAGAGAGGAGAGAGAATAACACATAGGAGGATAGAGAGAATAACACATAGGAGGATAGAGAGAATAACACATAGAGAGGATAGAGAGAATAACACATAGAGAGGATAGAGAATAACACATAGAGGATAGAGAGAATAACACATAGGAGGATAGAGAGAATAACACATAGAGAGGATAGAGAATAACACATAGAGGATAGAGAGAATAACAAATAGGAGGATAGAGAGAATAACACATAGAGAGGATAGAGAGAATAACACACAGGAGGATAGAGAGAATAACACATAGAGAGAATAACACATAGAGAGGATAGAGAGAATAACACATAGAGAGGATAGAGAGAATAACACATAGAGAGGATAGAGAGAATAACACATAGGAGGATAGAGAGAATAACACATAGAGAGGATAGAGAGAATAACACATAGGAGGATAGAGAGAATAACACATAGAGAGAATAACACATAGAGAGGATAGAGAGAATAACACATAGGAGGATAGAGAGAATAACACAGAGAGAATAACACATAGGAGGATAGAGAGAATAACACATAGAGAGGATAGAGAGAATAACACATAGGAGGATAGAGAGAATAACACATAGAGAGGATAGAGAGAATAACACATAGCAGGATAGAGAGAATAACACATAGAGAGGATAGAGAGAATAACACATAGAGAGGATAGAGAGAATAACACATAGAGAGGATAGAGAGAATAACACATAGAGAGGATAGAGAGAATAACACAGAGAGAATAACACATAGAGAGGATAGAGAGAATAACACATAGGAGGATAGTGAGAATAACACATAGGAGGATAGAGAGAATAACACATAGAGAGGATAGAGAGAATAACACATAGAGAGGATAGAGAGAATAACACATAGAGAGGATAGAGAGAATAACACATAGAGGATACAGAGAATAACACATAGAGGATAGAGAGAATAACACATAGGAGGATAGAGAGAATAACACATAGAGAGGATACAGAGAATAACACATAGAGAGGATAGAGAGAATAACACATAGAGAGGATAGAGAGAATAACACATAGAGAGGATAGAGAGAATAACACATAGAGGATAGAGAGAATAACACATAGGAGGATAGAGAGAATAACACATAGAGAGGATAGAGAGAATAACACATAGGAGGATAGAGAGAATAACACATAGGAGGATAGAGAGAATAACACATAGAGAGGATAGAGAGAATAACACATAGAGAGGATAGAGAGAATAACACATAGAGAGGATAGAGAGAATAACACATAGAGAGGATAGAGAGAATAACACATAGAGGATAGAGAGAATAACACATAGGAGGATAGAGAGAATAACACATAGAGAGGATAGAGAGAATAACACATAGAGAGGATAGAGAGAATAACACATAGAGGATAGAGAGAATAACACATAGAGAGGATAGAGAGAATAACACATAGGAGGATAGAGAGAATAACACATAGAGAGGATAGAGAGAATAACACATAGAGAGGATAGAGAATAACACATAGAGGATAGAGAGAATAACACATAGGAGGATAGAGAGAATAACACATAGAGAGAATAACACATAGAGAGGATAGAGAGAATAACACATAGAGAGGATAGAGAGAATAACACATAGCAGGATAGAGAGAATAACACATAGAGAGGATAGAGAGAATAACACAGAGAGAGGATAGAGAGAATAACACATAGAGAGGATAGAGAGAATAACACATAGGAGGATAGAGAGAATAACACATAGAGAGGATAGAGAGAATAACACATAGAGAGGATAGAGAGAATAACACATAGGAGGATAGAGAGAATAACACATAGAGAGAATAACACATAGAGAGGATAGAGAGAATAACAGATAGGAGGATAGAGAGAATAACACAGAGAGAATAACACATAGGAGGATAGAGAGAATAACACATAGAGAGGATAGAGAGAATAACACATAGGAGGATAGAGAGAATAACACATAGAGAGGATAGAGAGAATAACACATAGCAGGATAGAGAGAATAACACATAGAGAGGATAGAGAGAATAACACATAGAGAGGATAGAGAGAATAACACATAGAGAGGATAGAGAGAATAACACATAGAGAGGATAGAGAGAATAACACAGAGAGAATAACACATAGAGAGGATAGTGAGAATAACACATAGGAGGATAGTGAGAATAACACATAGGAGGATAGAGAGAATAACACATAGAGAGGATAGAGAGAATAACACATAGAGAGGATAGAGAGAATAACACATAGAGAGGATAGAGAGATAACACATAGAGGATACAGAGAATAAACACATAGAGGTAGAGAGAATAAATCGGAGATAGAGAGAATAAAACATAGAGAGGATAGAGAGAATAACACATAGAGAGGATAGAGAGAATAACACATAGAGAGGATAGAGAGAATACACCGAGAGATACAGAGAATAACCACAGGCGGATAGAGAGAATAACACAGAGAGAATAACACATAGAGAGGGATACAAGAGAATAACACATTAGAGAGATAGAGAGGAATAACACATAGAGAGGATAGAGGAGAAAACACATAGAGAGGATAGAGAGGAATAACACAATAGACGATGATAGAGCATAACACATTAGGAGGATAGAGAGGAATAACACATAGAGAGAAGAACACATAGCATAGAGGAGATAGACAGAATAACACATAGGAAGGATAGCGAGATAACACATAGGAGGCGGATAGAGAGGAAATTAACACATAGAGAGGATAGAGAGAAGAATAACACATAGAGAGGATAGAGAGAATAACACATAGAGAGGATAGAGAGAATAACACAGAGAGGATACAGAGAATAACACATAGGAGGATAGAGAGAATAACACATAGAGAGAATAACACATAGAGAGGATACAGAGAGTAACACATAGAGAGGATAGAGAGAATAACACATAGGAGGATAGAGAGAATAACACATAGAGAGAATAACACATAGAGAGGATAGACAGAATAACACATAGGAGGATAGAGAGAATAACACATAGAGAGAATAACACATAGAGAGGATAGACAGAATAACACATAGGAGGATAGAGAGAATAACACATAGAGAGAATAACACATAGAGAGGATAGAGAGAATAACACATAGAGAGGATAGAGAGAATAACACATAGAGAGGATAGAGAGAATAACACATAGAGAGAATAACACATAGAGAGCATAGACAGAATAACACATAGGAGGATAGAGAGAATAACACATAGGTGGATAGAGAGAATAACACATAGAGAGGATAGAGAGAATAACACATAGAGAGGATAGAGAGAATAACACATAGAGAGGATAGAGAGAATAACACAGAGAGGATACAGAGAATAACACATAGGAGGATAGAGAGAATAACACAGAGAGAATAACACATAGAGAGGATACAGAGAGTAACACATAGAGAGGATAGAGAGAATAACACATAGGGGATAGAGAGAATAACACATAGGAGGATAGAGAATAACACATAGGAGGATAGAGAGAATAACACATAGAGGATAGAGAGAATAACACATAGAGAGGATAGAGAGAATAACACATAGAGGATAGGGAGAATAACACATAGGAGGATACAGAGAATAACACATAGAGAGGATAGAGAGAATAACACATAGGAAGATAGAGAGAATAACACATAGAGAGGATAGAGAGAATAACACATAGAGAGGATAGAGAGAATAACACATAGGAGGATAGAGAGAATAACACATAGGAGGATAGAGAGAATAACACATAGAGAGGATAGAGAGAATAACACAGAGAGGATACAGAGAATAACACATAGAGAGAATAACACATAGAGAGGATACAGAGAATAACACATAGAGAGGATAGAGAGAATAACACATAGAGAGGATAGAGAGAATAACACATAGAGAGGATAGAGAGAATAACACATAGAGAGGATAGAGAATAACACATAGGAGGATAGAGAGAATAACACATAGAGAGAATAACACATAGAGAGGATAGAGAGAATAACACATAGAGAGAATAACACATAGAGAGGATACAGAGAATAACACATAGAGAGAATAACACATAGAGAGGATACAGAGAATAACACATAGAGAGGATAGAGAGAATAACACAGAGAGAATAACACATAGGAGGATAGAGAGAATAACACATAGAGGATAGAGAGAATAACACATAGAGAGGATAGAGAGAATAACACAGAGAGAATAACACATAGGAGGATAGAGAGAATAACACATAGAGGATAGAGAGAATAACACATAGGAGGATAGAGAATAACACATAGAGAGAATAACACATAGAGAGGATACAGAGAATAACACATAGAGAGGATAGAGAGAATAACACATAGAGAGAATAACACATAGAGAGGATACAGAGAATAACACATAGAGAGGATAGAGAGAATAACACATAGAGAGGATAGAGAGAATAACACATAGAGAGGATAGAGAGAATAACACATAGAGAGGATAGAGAATAACACATAGGAGGATAGAGAGAATAACACATAGAGAGAATAACACATAGAGAGGATAGAGAGAATAACACATAGAGAGGATAGAGAGAATAACACATAGAGAGGATAGAGAGAATAACACATAGAGAGAATAACACAGAGAGGATAGACAGAATAACACATAGGAGGATAGAGAGAATAACACATAGGAGGATAGAGAGAATAACACATAGAGAGGATAGAGAGAATAACACATAGAGAGGATAGAGAGAATAACACATAGAGAGGATAGAGAGAATAACACAGAGAGAGGATAGAGAGAATAACACATAGAGAGAATAACACATAGAGAGGATACAGAGAATAACACATAGAGAGGATAGAGAGAATAACACATAGGAGGATAGAGAATAACACATAGGGGATAGAGAGAATAACACATAGGAGGATAGAGAATAACACATAGGAGGATAGAGAGAATAACACATAGAGGATAGAGAGAATAACACATAGAGAGGATAGAGAGAATAACACATAGAGGATAGAGAGAATAACACATAGGAGGATACAGAGAATAACACATAGAGAGGATAGAGAGAATAACACATAGGAAGATAGAGAGAATAACACATAGATAGGATAGAGAGAATAACACATAGAGAGGATAGAGAGAATAACACATAGGAGGATAGAGAGAATAACACATAGAGAGAATAACACATAGAGAGGATACAGAGAATAACACATAGAGAGGATAGAGAGAATAACACATAGAGAGGATAGAGAGAATAACACATAGAGAGGATAGAGAGAATAACACATAGAGAGGATAGAGAATAACACATAGGAGGATAGAGAGAATAACACATAGAGAGAATAACACATAGAGAGGATAGAGAGAATAACACATAGAGAGAATAACACATAGAGAGGATACAGAGAATAACACATAGAGAGAATAACACATAGGAGGATAGAGAGAATAACACATAGAGGATAGAGAGAATAACACATAGAGAGGATAGAGAGAATAACACATAGAGAGAATAACACATAGGAGGATAGAGAGAATAACACATAGAGGATAGAGAGAATAACACATAGGAGGATAGAGAGAATAACACATAGAGAGAATAACACATAGGAGGATAGAGAGAATAACACATAGGAGGATAGAGAGAATAACACATAGAGGATAGAGAGAATAACACATAGAGAGGATAGAGAGAATAACACATAGAGAGGATAGAGAGAATAACACATAGGAGGATAGAGAGAATAACACATAGAGAGGATAGAGAGAATAACACAGGAGGATAGAGAGCATAATAGAGAGGGATAGAGAATAACACATAGAGAGGATAGAGAGAATAACACATAGAGAGGATAGAGAGAATAACACATAGGAGGATAGAGAGAATAACACATAGGAGGATAGAGAGAATAACACAGAGAGGATAGAGAGAATAACACATAGGAGGATAGAGAGAATAACACAGAGAGGATAGAGAGAATAACACATAGAGAGGATAGAGAGAATAACACATAGGAGGATAGAGAGAATAACACATAGGAGGATAGAGAGAATAACACAGAGAGGATAGAGAGAATAACACATAGAGAGGATAGAGAGAATAACACATAGGAGGATAGAGAGAATAACACATAGAGAGGATAGAGAGAATAACACATAGGAGGATAGAGAGAATAACACATAGGAGGATAGAGAGAATAACACATAGGAGGATAGAGAGAATAACACATAGAGAGGATAGAGAGAATAACACATAGAGAGGATAGAGAGAATAACACATAGAGAGGATAGAGAGAATAACACATAGAGAGGATAGAGAGAATAACACATAGAGAGGATAGAGAGAAAAAGACACATAGAGGATAGAGAGAATAACACATAGAGAGGATAGAGAGAATAACACATAGAGAGGATAGAGAGAATAACACATAGAGAGGATAGAGAGAATAACACAGAGAGGATACAGAGAATAACACATAGAGAGGATAGAGAGAATAACACATAGAGAGGATAGAGAGAATAACACATAGGAGGATAGAGAGAATAACACATAGGAGGATAGAGAGAATAACACATAGAGAGGATAGAGAGAATAACACACATAGAGGATAGAGAGAATAACACATAGAGAGAATAACACATAGAGAGGATAGAGAGAATAACACATAGGAGGATAGAGAGAATAACACATAGAGAGGATAGAGAGAATAACACATAGAGAGGATAGAGAGAATAACACATAGAGAGGATAGAGAGAATAACACATAGGAGGATAGAGAGAATAACACATAGAGAGGATAGAGAGAATAACACAGAGAGGATAGAGAGAATAACACATAGAGGATAGAGAGAATAACACATAGGAGGATAGAGAGAATAACACATAGAGAGAATAACACATAGAGAGGATAGAGAGAATAACACATAGAGAGGATAGAGAGAATAACACATAGAGAGAATAACACATAGAGAGGATAGAGAGAATAACACATAGAGAGGATAGAGAGAATAACACATAGAGAGAATAACACATAGAGAGAATAACACATAGGAGGATAGAGAGAATAACACATAGGAGGATAGAGAGAATAACACATAGAGAGGATAGAGAGAATAACACATAGAGAGGATAGAGAGAATAACACATAGAGAGAATAACACATAAGAGGATAGAGAGAATAACACATAGAGAGGATAGAGAGAATAACACATAGAGAGGATAGAGAGAATAACGCATAGAGAGGATAGAGAGAATAACACATAGAGAGGATAGAGAGAATAACACATAGAGAGGATAGAGAGAATAACACATAGAGGATAGAGAGAATAACACATAGAGAGGATAGAGAGAATAACACATAGAGAGAATAACACATAGGAGGATAGAGAGAATAACACATAGGAGGATAGAGAGAATAACACATAGAGAGGATAGAGAGAATAACACATAGGAGGATAGAGAGAATAACACATAGTGAGAATAACACATAGGAGGATAGAGAGAATAACACATAGAGAGGATAGAGAGAATAACACATAGTGAGAATAACACATAGGAGGATAGAGAGAATAACACATAGAGAGGATAGAGAGAATAACACATAGAGAGGATAGAGAGAATAACACATAGAGAGGATAGAGAGAATAACACATAGAGAGGATAGAGAGAATAACACATAGAGAGAATAACACATAGAGAGGATAGAGAGAATAACACATAGAGAGGATAGAGAGAATAACACATAGAGAGGATAGAGAATAACACATAGAGGATAGAGAGAATAACACATAGAGAGGATAGAGAGAATAACACTTAGAGAGGATAGAGAGAATAACACATAGAGAGAATAACACATAGAGAGGATAGAGAGAATAACACATAGGAGGATAGAGAGAATAACACACATAGAGGATAGAGAGAATAACACATAGGAGGATAGAGAGAATAACACACATAGAGGATAGAGAGAATAACACATAGAGGATAGAGAGAATAACACATAGAGGATAGAGAGAATAACACACATAGAGGATAGAGAGAATAACACATAGAGAGAATAACACATAGAGGATAGAGAGAATAACACATAGGAGGATAGAGAGAATAACACACATAGAGGATAGAGAGAATAACACATAGAGGATAGAGAGAATAACACATAGAGGATAGAGAGAATAACACACATAGAGGATAGAGAGAATAACACATAGAGAGAATAACACATAGAGGATAGAGAGAATAACACATAGAGGATAGAGAGAATAACACATAGAGGATAGAGAGAATAACACACATAGAGGATAGAGAGAATAACACATAGAGGATAGAGAGAATAACACACATAGAGGATAGAGAGAATAACACATAGAGAGAATAACACATAGAGGATAGAGAGAATAACACATAGAGAGGATAGAGAGAATAACACATAGAGAGGATAGAGAGGATAGAGAGAATAACACATAGAGAGGATAGAGAGAATAACACATAGAGAGGATAGAGAGAATAACACATAGAGAGGATAGAGAGAATAACACAGAGAGGATAGAGAGAATAACACATAGAGGATAGAGAGAATAACACATAGAGGATAGAGAGAATAACACATAGAGGATAGAGAGAATAACACACATAGAGGATAGAGAGAATAACACATAGAGGATAGAGAGAATAACACACATAGAGGATAGAGAGAATAACACATAGAGAGAATAACACATAGAGGATAGAGAGAATAACACATAGAGAGGATAGAGAGAATAACACATAGAGAGGATAGAGAGGATAGAGAGAATAACACATAGAGAGGATAGAGAGAATAACACATAGAGAGGATAGAGAGAATAACACATAGAGAGGATAGAGAGAATAACACAGAGAGGATAGAGAGAATAACACATAGAGAGGATAGAGAGAATAACACATAGAGAGGATAGAGAGAATAACACATAGAGAGGATAGAGAGAATAACACATAGAGAGGATAGAGAGAATAACACAGAGAGGATAGAGAGAATAACACATAGAGAGGATAGAGAGAATAACACATAGAGAGGATAGAGAGAATAACACATAGAGAGGATAGAGAGAATAACACATAGAGGATAGAGAGAAAAACACATAGAGGATAGAGAGAATAAGAGGACAGTTGGGGAATTATAAGAAACCATTTTCAAGAATAGGCTTCCTCCCTCTCTAAGTCGTGGTGCTTTATTGTAGGAGCCAGCCACTCTGCATCCCAAACGGTACCCTATTCCCTATATAGTGCACTACATTTGACCAGTCAAAAGTAGTGCACTATAAAGGGAAAAGTGTGCCAATTGGGACATATCCTCACTGTTGATCCAGACGCTGATGCAAAACTCATTATTCTGCTCAATTCAACCATTATTCAACTCTCCGAAGACGGTAAGTGTTAAAAGACAAACACGTAGAAATAGAGTGAAAAGAGGCTGAGGCTGTTGTCGGGGAGGGAAATGTGCTGGTCCTTGCTGTTTTTCTCCCATCACACAATAAGCCACATCTCAGCCTGAACTGAAACAGGATTCATTTAGAATGCTTCCCTGAGCTCAGAACTCTGTTGTCCCAGTTTGAGTAGCTCACTCGTGATGTTGGTGGAATATTCTGGATGGATGCCTTTTTTCTGAACCTACGGATGGATGTTCAGGAAAGGATGGAACACCCTGGAATCATCCAACGGAATATTGGAATACTTTGCTCCAACTGCGTGCTGTTGTGTGCTACATATGTAAAGTGGTGTAATTTCCACCCCCCCCCCAAAAAAAGAAAACATGTTTAGAAAAGTGTTTAGATTCCTAGACACATACATACACACTTGCAAGAATGCCTGTGCAGACACAAACACACCCTGCTGTAAGTGTCCTTGTGATCTTGTGTTTCCTTAATACCCCTTCTCATCTCACACTGTATTGAGCGCTCTCGCTCTCCCTCACATTCACTCTCCCTCTCTCTGTTGCTCTGCTCCCTTTGTCCCTCCCCCTCTCCCTCCTTCCCTCTCCCTCCTTATGAGCAGAGCAGAGCAGAGCAGAGCAGAACAGAGCAGAGCAGAGAGCCAGGCTGTGGTTGTTATTCAGGCAGACCTTGAGGTGTCACCCTCACTGTCTGAGGAGATAAATGTCCTGGTAAAGGTGATTATCACCCCTGGGGAGGGGAGGAGGGAGGTGGGAGGGAGGGAGGGAGGTGGGAGGGAGGGAGGGAGGGAAGAAGGCTAGGGGTGGTTAATAAGAAGAGAGAAGATACGAGGGAAAGTTGGAGGTGAGGGGGGGTTAACCATCAACGTAGTTCAAAAATAAGAGTTAAGAACAATATTTACTACATTTAAAAAAAAGTAAGACAATAAACTAACAATAGCGAGGCATTATGCAGGCGGTACCGGTACAGAGTCAACGTGAGGGGGCACCGGTTAGTCGCGGTAATTGAGGTAATATGTACATATGTGCATCTAGGTAACGGTAAAGTGACTATGCATAGCAGCAGCATAAACAAAAGCAAGGGGTTTGAACCATTCTAAGTGCACAGATAAACATCATGTTACAGAATGTAATGTAATGTAATGTAATGTTATGTTATGTTATGTTATGTTATGTAATGTGTGCAGCAGCAGCTTCGTGGTTCCTGGCTGTCTATGTGTGTAGCATGGTGGAATACCCTTCTCTCACCTCGCTGTCTCCCTGTGTGTGCGTGTGTGTGTGTGTGTGTGCGTGTGCGTGTGTATGTGTTTGGAAAGGGGGTAAACCTCTCTCAATGTCTGTTACTCACACAGACACACCACGGTGAAAGATGTAGTGTGTGTACCTACTGAGTCACTCCAAACAACCACAAGCAGGTGTTTACCCCCTAAGGAGAAGATAAGACAACAGCCAAGACGGCTTTACACACACACACACACACACACACACACACACACACACACACACACACACACACTACGCCTGACCTTTCCATGAAGTTCAACTTCTGTCTGGTGTAGGGAGATGGGAGTGTGGTGTTTTACACTTTACAAGAAAATAGTTCCCAAGACTTCCTTCAAGGACACTGAGATATTATTAATATTGATATCAGGAAGGTAGAAGAGGATTTATTTTATTGTATAGTTTTATAAGCTCTAACCAAATATTATGGGAATTGTGTTTGAAAATGCTCGTACATAGAGAGTGTGTTTTAAGATTAGCTTATTTTTGAATAGCTGTGTTGCCAGCAGTTCTTCACAACCAACTGAGCAGCAGGTTGTCTGGAAATGGAGTTTCGTTCAGACAGTTTTGTACAGTAAGTCTATTGAAACCAGACAGTCCACACGTTGAGTTGATCTCTCATCTCCAGACATCCATTTCTCTCTCATGAAATTATAAAACCCACGTCCTTGAATCACTTCATTCAAGCTCCCTCAATTCTACCAGGAAAAACTAACTCGTATTGACAATAAGGGACTCTACCGATTCAAACTAGCCTAGCTTTGGAATGTAACTGAGATGACTCACCCAAACCGCATTGTGCATGATTATGTAAAAGAAGAAATGATGACAGCAATAATACAGATTGCGCTAATATCCAGCTAGTATCTCCATTGTCTCCAGCTGATTGTCCCACTGGGCGATGCCTGATCTAAACCTACACGGCTATAGGAGACTCTAGGAGAGATTTGTCATCGGGGCAATTATTTAGTTGTAGTTATTCTTTATAATGTATATAAAGAAGACTAGCTGTCGCCATTGGCGTCGGCTAATGGGGATCCTCATACAAAAAAAGGATCAAATCATCTCTACACATCTACAACATTAGAGAATACAGTGAGAGCAGTGTGGGCGGTAGAGCCTTGCCAGGGAGATCACACTATACAATAGACACATTCCAATACATCTACTGAGTCTAAAGAGAGAAAGAGACACTGGAGAAAGAGAAAGAGACTGGAGAAAGAGAGGGAGACCGGAGAAAGAGAGGGAGAAAGAGAGGGAGAGAGAGAGAGACTGGAGAAAGAGAGGGAGAGAGAGAGAGACTGGAGAAAGAGAGGGAGAGAGAGAGAGACCGGAGAAAGAGAGGGAGAGAGAGAGAGAGACCGGAGAAAGAGAGGGAGAGAGAGAGAGACCGGAGAAAGAGAGGGAGAGAGAGAGAGAGACCGGAGAAAGAGAGGGAGAGAGAGAGAGACCGGAGAAAGAGAGGGAGACCGGAGAAAGAGAGGGAGAGACTGGAGAAAGAGAGAGAGAGACCGGAGAAAGAGAGGGAGAGAGAGAGAGAGACTGGAGAAAGAGAGGGAGACCGGAGAAAGAGACTGGAGAAAGTGAGGGAGAGAGAGAGAGACTAGAGAAAGAGAGGGAGAGAGAGAGAGACTGGAGAAAGAGAGGGAGAGAGAGAGAGACTGGAGAAAGAGAGGGAGAGAGAGAGAGAGACTGGAGAAAGAGAGGGAGAGAGAGAGAGAGACCGGAGAAAGAGAGGGAGAGAGAGAGAGAGAGAGAGACCGGAGAAAGAGAGGGAGAGAGAGAGAGACCGGAGAAAGAGAGGGAGACCGGAGAAAGAGAGGGAGAGACTGGAGAAAGAGAGAGAGAGACCGGAGAAAGAGAGGGAGAGAGAGACCGGAGAAAGAGAGGGAGAGAGAGAGAGACCGGAGAAAGAGAGGGAGACCGGAGAAAGAGAGGGAGAGACTGGAGAAAGAGAGAGAGAGACCGGAGAAAGAGAGGGAGAGAGAGAGAGACCGGAGAAAGAGAGGGAGAGCGAGAGAGACCGGAGAAAGAGGGAGAGAGAGAGACCAGAGAAAGAGAGGGAGAGAGAGAGAGACCGGAGAAAGAGAGGGAGAGAGAGACCAGAGAAAGAGAGGGAGAGAGAGACCGGAGAAAGAGGGAGAGAGAGCGGAGGGAGGCAGAAAGAGGGAGGGAGGTAGGAGACAAAGAGATAGGGATTGAGAGAGAGAGAGGCAGTGAGAGAAAGAGAGCGAAAGACGGAGAAGAGATGTTGAGAAATAAGGTCGATAGAGGCAAAGAAAGAGTGAGAGAACGAGAGAAGCAGTCGAAAGAGGATAGTCTCAGTGGGATCCGGGCCCAATGCTCCTCCTCCTCCTCCTCCTCTGACACTCACTTCATTACAGGCCTATTTACCTGATTAACAAGGCCACTTTACCACCAGCACTCTACTCAGCAGGTAGCTGCCTAGTGTGTTTGTCAGCAACACAACACCAAGCTTCCCTAAACACCAGCATCCCTCCCTCAGCCTCTCCTACTCCTTCTCTTCTCAAACCTCTGCCTATAAAACTCAGGCCAGTCAATGCTGAAAGACAATTGATTTTATAGCCTCCTGCTTACACCTTAGTACTAACACAATGCTTCTGACTGGGTGAGGAGGTCGTTCTGTGGTGGCTAGGCTAGGTGATGAAATACTGTACATTTCCAGACTTTGGTTACATAATATGTTTCATGTCTACATGCTGACATCGATCGATCTGTTGGTTTGATGTTGCTATTACTGTCAGAGAAACTCCTTTCATGTACCTGAGTTGCATTTTCAGTAAGGAGAATACTAGCTATCTGGATAACCTTTTCATGTAGTAGAATATAATGACTAAAGACGAACGGCACCCCGAGCTTCCTAAACAGAGGCAGACATTATAAAGAGGAAAAGAGATGAATGATTTCCTCCTTCTTCCTTTCGTGTTTTGTTGCTCGTCTCACTCTCTTACCTCTCTCTATGCCATTTTCCACTTGGTCAGAAAATGCCAGTTACCAAGAATTTCATTGTGGATATTATTGAAATGCTTTAACCTTATTGCAGCACTAGCTTCAATAACTCTTATGTTTATAAGCGGCAAATAGAGAGAGGATATAGAGAGAGGATATAGAGAGAGGATACAGAGAGAGGATATAGAGAGAGGATACAGAGAGAGGATACAGAGAGAGGATATAGAGAGAGGATACAGAGAGAGGATATAGAGAGAGGATATAGAGAGAGGATATAGAAAGAGAATATAGAGAGGATATAGAGAGAGGATATAGAGAGAGGATATAGAGAGAGGATATAGAGAGGATATAGAGAGGATATAGAGAGAGGATATAGAGAGAAGACATGGAGAGAGGACATAGAGAGAGGACGAAGAGATAATATATAGAGAGGATATAGAGAGAGGACATAGACAGAGGATATAGAGAGAGGACATAGAGAGAGGACATAGAGAGAGGATATAGAGAAGATATAGAGAGAGGATATCGAGAGAAGATATAGGAGAGGATATAGAGAGAGAGAAAATAGAGAGAGGATAGAGAGAGAGGACATAGAGAGAGGACATAGAGAGAGGACATAGAGAGAGGATATAGAGAGAGGACATAGAGAGAGGATACAGAGAGAGGATACAGAGAGAGGATATAGAGAGAGGATACAGAGAGAGGATATAGAGAGAGGATATAGAGAGAGGATACAGAGAGAGGATATAGAGAGAGGATACAGAGAGAGGATACAGAGAGAGGATATAGAAAGAGAATATAGAGAGAGGATACAGAGAGAGGATATAGAAAGAGAATATAGAGAGGATAAAGAGAGAGGACGAAGAGATAATATATAGAGAGGATATAGAGAGAGGTTATAGAGAAAGGTTATAGAGAGAAGACATCGAGAGAGGACATAGAGAGAGGATATAGAGAGAGGATACAGAGTGAGGATATAGAGAGAGGATACAGAGAGAGGATACAGAGTGAGGATATAGAGAGAGGATACAGAGAGAGGATACAGAGGATACAGAGAGAGGATATAGAGAGAGGATATTGAGAGAGGATACAGAGAGAGGATATAGAGAGAGGATATAGAGAGAGGATACAGAGAGAGGATACAGAGGATACAGAGAGAGGATATAGAGAGAGGATATTGAGAGAGGATACAGAGGATACAGAGAGAGGATATAGAGAGAGGATATAGAGAGAGGATATAGAGAGAGGATATAGAGAGAGGATATAGAGAGAGGATACAGAGAGAGGATACAGAGAGAGGATACAGAGATAGGATATAGAAAGAGAATATAGTGAGGATATAGAGAGAGGATATAGAAAGAGAATATAGAGAGGATATAGAGAGAGGATATAGAGAGAGGATATAGAGAGGATATAGAGAGGATATAGAGAGAGGACATAGAGAGAAGACATAGAGAGAGAGGACATAGAGAGAGGACGAAGAGATAATATATAGAGAGGATATAGAGAGAGGACATAGACAGTGGATATAGAGAGAGGACATAGAGAGAGGACATAGAGAGAGGATATAGAGAAGATATAGAGAGAGGATATCGAGAGAAGATATAGGAGAGGATATAGAGAGAGAGAAAATAGAGAGAGGATAGAGAGAGAGGACATAGAGAGAGGACATAGAGAGAGGACATAGAGAGAGGATATAGAGAGAGGACATAGAGAGAGGATACAGAGAAGATATAGAGAGAGGATATAGAGAGAGGATATAGAGAGGACATAGAGAGAGGATATAGAGAGGACATAGAGAGAGGACGAAGAGAGAGGACGAAGAGATAATATATAGAGGATATAGAGAGAGGATATAGAGAAGATATAGAGAGGATATAGAGAGAGGATATAGAGAAGATATAGAGAGGATATAGAGAGGATATAGAGAGAGGACAGAGAGAGGACGAAGAGATTATATATAGAGAAGATATAGAGAGAGGATATTATGTTTCTTCTTTCCTTTCTCACCATTGAGAGAGGCAGCACAAACAGAATATTCACTGTCTTCTCTATGCAGTCTACCAGGCAGCAGAGACCCAGAGGAGTCCCATTTGAATGCAGATCACAGGCATGGAGGGTTGGAGGGTTGGCAGGTCTCTGCCCCGGGTCACAGCCCTGTCGAGAGGAGACCTGTCTGGGCCAGGGCCTTGGGAGCACGCCCCTGCCTGTATGGCACTAGAGGTCTGGCACACACTCAGAGCCTGACACAGAGATACACACACACTGGCTGGCACGCACAGTAGTGTGCACAGATACACACGAACACAGAAACGCGCACACACACACACACACACTGACGAGCAAACAGGCACACACACACACACACACGCACTCACATGTTTGTGCAGATGTCACACACACTGTGACTGACTTGAACACCCGCCGTCTGTCTCCATGATAGCGACATCGCGTAGCAAACCTCTGATCGTAGGCGTCGTTATACCTTGTGGGCACACCTCAAATAAAGAGGGGTAAAATATGGCCAAATATTTCACAGGTACAGGAGGAAACATCTAAAATAATAGTAGGTGGATGCCAGGCTGACTCTGCTGCTCCCAAGCACGATGCTTCTTTCATCTAATAGCCAACAGGTTAGGTTCAGGTTAAATCAGGGGCGCAACTTTTGTTTTAGAAGTAGGGTGGGGAACATTTTTGTAATTTCATTTTGTATTTAAGCCAGAGAGGTTGTTTAGTCGTCCTTTAATTTTGTGACCCGTTCTTAATTTTATCGTACCATTATTTGATGCCATTGAAGGCAAGAAACAGGATACAAACCAATAAAAATCTATGGGAGTCAAATCTCTCTCCATCAAAGTATCTGCAGTCAAAAAGACTACCAGGATAGACAGTTAACCTCTCGCTGAGATATCCCACAGGCTCTATTGATCTGTAAGTGTGTGAAAAGCACTGTATTGTCTACTCCACTGTAGTGTGCTGTATAACTGTGTTTTCAATCAATACCAAGCCCTGGATGTCAATAACATCTCGGAATCTCTCTCTCTCTTTCCCCCTCTCCCTCTCTCCCTCGCTCTCTCCCTCCCTCCCTCTCTCCCTCTCCCTCTCCTCCCAAGGACCCCGCTGACATCTGTGTAAGAGATCAAGTAAGAGAGAAGACTAGACCAGACTCAACAACAACAACAGCAGCAGACATCCTAGACTCACAAACACCCCCAAACGCTGCATAAAACAGCACATAATAACACTGCATCATAGCAATTATAAATGTCCCTGTTTACCCTGAATGCGTGTAGCACCATTCACAGTGAAACCCCTGCACCAATCCCATAACACATCAGAGACCTACAGGGATAGGAATATTCATAGAACTAGAGTGTATTGTGAATACAGGTCTACTGTGTATTGTGAGGACATAGATCTACTATGTTTTGTGAGGACATAGGCCTAGCTACTGTTTATCGTGAGGGCATAGGTCTACTGTGTATTGTGAGGACATAGGTCTACTGTGTATTGTGAGGACATAGGTCTACTGTGTATTGTGAGGACATAGGCCTACTGTGTATTGTGAGGACATAGGCCTACTGTGTATTGTGAGGACATAGGCCTACTGTGTATTGTGAGGACATAGGCCTACCGTGTATTGTGAGGACATAGGCCCACTGTGCAGTGAGGACATAGGTCTACTGTGTATTGTGAGGACATAGGCCTACTGTGTATTGTGAGGACATAGGCCTACTGTGTATTGTGAGGACATAGGCCTACTGTGTATTGTGAGGGCATAGGTCTACTGTGTATTGTGAGGACATAGGCCTACTGTGTATTGTGAGGACATAGGCCTACTGTGTATTGTGAGGACATAGGCCTACTGTGTATTGTGAGGACATAGGTCTACTGTGTATTGTGAGGGCATAGGCCTACTGTGTATTGTGAGGACATAGGCCTACTGTGCAGTGAGGACATAGGCCTACTGTGTATTGTGAGGACATAGGCCTACTGTGTATTGTGACGACATAGGCCTACTGTGCAGTGAGGACATAGGTCTACTGTGTATTGTGAGGACATAGGCCTACTGTGTATTGTGAGGACATAGGCCTACTGTGTATTG